>NC_057808.1:96117288-96398919 GCF_018294505.1 Triticum aestivum
ATGGCCCATATATTCCCCCGGGGGGTTTTGGTAACCCCCCCGTACTCCGATAAATACCCGATACAATCCGAAACACTTCCGGTGTCTGAATACTATCATCCTATATATAAATCTTTACCTATCTACTGTTTCAAGACTCCTCGTCATGTCTGTGATCTCATCTGGGACTCCGAACAACATTCGGTCATCAAATCACATAACTCATATAATACTAAATCGTCATCGAACGTTAAGCGTGCGGACCCTATGGGTTCGAGAACTATGTAGACATGACCGAGACACCTCTTCGATCAATAACCAACAGCGGAACCTGGATGCTCATATTGGCTCCTACATATTCTACGGAGATCTTTATCGATCGAACCGTAATGACAACATACGTTATTCCCTTTGTCATCGGTATGTTACTTGCCCGAGATTTGATCGTCGGTATCTTCATACCTAGTTCAATCTCGTTATCGGCAAGTATCTTTACTCGTTCCGTAATACATCTGCCGACAACTAACTCATTAGTCACTTTGCTTGCAAGGCTTCTTATGATGTGTATTACCGAGAGGGCCTAGAGATACCTCTCCGATACTTGGAGTGACAAATCCTAATCTCGACCTATGCCAACCCAACAAACACCTTTGGAGATACCTGTAGAGCATCTTTATAATCACCCAGTCATGTTGTGACGTTTGATAGCACACAAGGTATTCCTCCGGTATTCGGGAGTTGCATAATCTCATAGTCAAAGGAATATGTATATGACATGAAGAAAGCAATAGCAATAAAACTGAACGATCAATATGCTAAGCTAATGGATGGGTCTTGTCCATCACATCATTCTCCTAATGATGTGATCTCGTTCATCAAATGACAACACATGTCTATGGTTAGGAAACTTAACCATCTTTGATTAACGAGCTAGTCTAGTAGAGGCTTACTAGGGACACGGTGTTTTGTCTATGTATCCACACATGTATCAAGTTTCCGGTTAATACAATTCTAGCATGAATAATAAACATTTATCATGAATAAGGAAATATAAAATAACAACTTTATTATTGCCTCTAGGGCATATTTCCTTGAGTCTCCCACTTGCACTAGAGTTAATAATCTAGATTACATTGTAATGATTCTAACACCCATGGAGTCTTGATGTTGATCATGTTTTGCTCGTGGAAGAGGCTTAGTCAATGGGTCTGCCACATTCAGATCTGTTTGGTTTTTGCAAATTTCTATGTCTCCCTCCTTGACTTGATCACAGATGGAGTGGAAGCGTCTCTTGATGTGTTTTTTTGTGAAATCTGGATTCCTTCGCTAAGGCAATTGCTCCAGTATTATCACAAAATATTTTCATTGGACCCGATGCACTAGGTATTACACCTAGATCGAATATGAACTCCTTCATCCAGAGTCCTTCATTTGCTGCTTCCGAAGCAGCTATGTACTCCGCTTCACACGTAGATCCCGCCACGACGCTCTGCTAGGCACTACACCAACTGACAGCCCCACCATTCAAAATAAATACGTATCCGGTTTGTGACTTAGAGTCATCCAGATCAGTGTCAAAGCTAGCATCGACGTAACCATTTAAGACGAGCTCTTTGTCACCTCCATAAACGAGAAACATATCCTTAGTCCTTTTCAGATACTTCAGGATCACTACTAGGAAAAGGCCTGCTAGTGGCGCACCTGTTTTGCCTACTAATGGCGCACTACAGGTGCGCCACTAGCATCACGCCATTAGAATTTTTTACTAATGGCGCACCACAGGTGCGCCATTAGTATCTGGTATACTAATGGCGCACTGCCTGGTGCGCCATTAGTACATCACACGGTGCGCCATTACTATCTGACTTAGTAATGGCGCACCACATAGAAGTGCGCCATTACTAACATTTTTTTTCAATTTTTTTTCAGAAATAATTTTTTCAAATTTTTTTTCGTTTTTTCTTAATCTCGGGTCACTATGGCTTAATCTCAGGTCAATATGCTTAATCTCAAGTCAAATCGCACTCCGTGGTCAAACTTCCCGAAAGGTCACCCATCCTGACACTACTCCAGCCCAAGCACGCTTAACTTCAAAGTTCTATCCAACCCCAGCACCGGCTCACTTCACAGGCACTTGTTGATATATCTATCATATCAATCCTATTAAACCTTGTTGATGTCTAGGACTTTGTTCATGTTCATGTTCATGAGTGTGATGAAATTTTAAAAAAATATTTCAAACTTCCCGGTCATATTACGTATCATATTTTGAAAAAAAAAATCAAAAAAAAAGTTTTTTTGAAACCAATTTTTTTTGTTACTAGTGGCGCACCTAGCAAATGTTGCGCCACTAGTAAGTTTGAATTTTTTTCATTTTCCCCCCTCTAGATCTTAAAAGCCCCGTATCTTTCGTTCTGTTAGGTTTTTGGGGATTTTGAAGATGTTGAACGGGGTTCCCCGCATTCAATTCATACGTAACTTTTCGAGTAGATGATTTTTCATATATAAAACTTTTTAATCCGAGTTCGTATGCAAAAGTTATGCCCATTTTACAAATTCCAGAGAGATTTTGCAAATAAAGTCGAAATTCATATTTGTAAATTTTCCCAACAACTACACCACATATCACATGGGAAACTTATTTTATTTTATTTTTTGACATTTCCATCATTTTCTTTTATTTTTTTAAAATTGAAAAGGCGGTCCAAAGGGGGGGTGCATTCGGTGGAATTTTTGGGCAAAGTTAGTAATAGCGCACCATGGGTGTGGTGCGCCATTACTAGTTTAACTAGTAATGGCGCACCACACCCACGGTGCGCCATTACTAACTTTGAAAATAAAAATAAAAAAAATTGTTAGTAGTGGCGCACCGAGGGTGTGGTGCGCCATTACTAGTTTTGAAAAAAAAATAAAAAAATTTGTTAGTAGTGGCGCACTGAGGGTGTGGTGCGCCATTACTAGTTAAACTAGTAATGGCGCACTATCCCCTGGTGCGCCATTACTAGTTTTGAAAAAAAAATGTTAGTAGTGGCGCACCGTGGATGTGGTGCGCCATTAGTATTTGGACACTAATGGCGTACCAACACATGGTGCGCCATTAGTATATAGTAGTGGCGCACCACATGTGTGGTGCGCCATTAGTGTCCATATTATCTATAGCCCTTTTCCTAGTAGTGGATGTTCTTGACCGTTGTCCAGTGATCCACTCCTGGATTACTTTGGTACCTCCCTGCTAGACTTGTAGCAAGGCACACATCAGGTCTGGTACACAGCATAGCATACATGATAGAACTTATGGCTGAGGCATAGGGAATGACTTTCATTTTCTCTCTATCTTTTGCAGTGGTCGGGCATTGAGTTTGACTCAACTTCACACCTTGTAACACATGCAAGAACCCTTTCTTTGACTGATCCATTTTGAACTTCTTCAAAACTTTATCAAGGTATATGCTTTGTGAAAGTCCTATTAAGCGTCTTGATCTATCTCTATAGATCTTGCTGCCCAATATATAAGCAGCTTCACCAAGGTCTTTCATTGAAAAACTTTTATTCAAGTATCCTTTTATGCTATCCCGAAATTCTACATCATTTCCAATCAACAATATGTCATCCACATATAGTATTAGAAATGCTACAAAGATCCCACTCACTTTCTTGTAAATACAGGCTTCTCTGAAGTCCGTATAAAGCCATATGCTTTGATCACCTCATCCAAGCGTATATTCCAACTCCGAGATGCTTGCATCAGTCCATAGATGGATCGCTGGAGCTTGCACACTTTGTTAGCACCTTTAGGATCGACAAAACCTTCTAGTTGCATCATATACAACTCTTCTTTAAGAAATCCATTAAGGAATGCAACTTTGACGTCCATTTGCCAGATTTCATAGTCACAAAATGCGGTAATTGCTAACATGATTCAGACAGACTTAAGCATCGCTACGGGTGAGAAAGTCTCATCGTAGTCAACTCCTTGAACTTGTCGAAAACCTTTCGCGACAAGTCGAGCTTTGTAGACAGTAACATTACCATCAGCGTCAGTCTTCTTCTTGAAGATCCATTCATTCTCTATGCATGGCTCGCCGATCATCGGGCAAGTCAACCGAAGTCCATACTTTGTTCTCATACATGGATCCTATCTCACATTTCATGGCCTCAAGACATTTATCGGAATCTGGACTCATCATAGCTTCTTCATAGTTCGTAGGTTCGTCATGGTCTAGTAACATGACTTCCAAAACAGGATCACTGATAACCCACAAGTATAGGGGATCGCAACAGTTTTCGAGGGTAGAGTATTCAACCCAAATTTATTGATTCGACACAAGGGGAGCAAAGAATATTCTCAAGTATTAGCAACTGAGTTGTCAATTCAGCCACACCTGGATAACTTAATATCTGCAGCAAAGTATTTAGTAGCAAAGTAATATGATAGTAGTGGTAACGGTAACAAAAGTAACGGTAGCAAAAGTAATATTTTTGGTGTTTTGTAGTGATTGTAACAGTAGCAACGGACAAGTAAATAAGCGAAGAACAATATATGAAAAGCTCATAGGCATTGGATCAGTGATGGAGAATTATGCTGGATGCGGTTCATCATGTAACAATCATAACATAGGGTGACACAGAACTAGCTCCAATTCATCAATGTAATGTAGGCATGTATTCAGAATATAGTTATACGTGCTTAGGGAAAAGAACTTGCATGACATCTTTTGTCCTACCCTCCCGTGGCAGCGGGGTCCTAATGGAAACTAAGGGATATTAAAGCCTCCTTTTAATAGAGAACCGGAACAAAGCATTAGCACATAGTGAATACATGAACTCCTCAAACTATGGTCATCACCGGGAGTGGTCCCGATTATTGTCACTTCGGGGTTGCCGGATCATAACACATAGTAGGTGACTATAGACTTGCAAGATAGGATCAAGAACTAACATATATTCATGAAAACATAATAGGTTCAGATCTGAAATCATGGCACTCGGGCCCTAGTGACAAGCATTAAGCATAGCAAAGTCGTAGCAACATCAATCTCAGAACATAGTGGATACTAGGGATCAAACCCTAACAAAACTAACTCGATTAAATGATAGATCTCATCCAACCCATCACCGTCCAGCAAGCCTACGATGGAATTACTCACGCACGGCGGTGAGCATCATGAAATTGGTGATGGACGATGGTTGATGATGACGACGGCGATGAATCCCCCTCTCCGGAGCCCCGAACGGACTCCAGATCAGCCCTCCCGAGAGGTTTTAGGGCTTGGCGGCGGCTCCGTATCGTAAAACGCGATGAATTCTTCTCCCTGATTTTTTCTCCCCAAAAGCAAATATATAGAGTTGGAGTTGAGGTCAGAGGAGCTCCAGGGGGCCCACGAGGTAGGGGGCGCGCCCTAGGGGGGAGGGCGTGCCCCCACCCTTGTGGACAGGGTGTGGGCCCCCTCGTCTTCATATTTTGCAAGGATTTTTTATTATTTCCAAATAGACGTTTCGTGGAGTTTCAGGTCATTCCGAGAACTTTTGTTTCTGCACATAAATAACACCATGGAAAGTCTGTTGAAAACAGCGTCAGTCCGGGTTAGTTCCATTCAAATCATGCAAGTTAGAGTCCAAAACAAGGGCAAACGTGTTTGGAAAAGTAGATACGATGGAGACGTATCAACTCCCCCAAGCTTAAACCTTTGCTTGTCCTCAAGCAATTCAGTTGATAAACTGAAAGTGATAAATAAAACTTTTACAAACTCTGTTTGCTCTTGTTGTTGTAAATATGTAAAGCCAGCATTCAAGTTTTTAGCAAAGATTATGACTAACCACATTTGCAATAACTCTTAGGTCTCATGTTTACTCATATCAATAGCATAATCAACTAGCGAGTCATAATAATAAATCTCGGATGACAACACATTCTCAAAACAATCATGATATGATATAAGAAGATGGTATCTCGCTAGCCCTTTCTGAAACCGCAAAACATAAATGCAGAGCACCTTTAAAGATCAAGGACTGACTAGGCATTGTAATTCATGGTAAAAGAGATCCAGTCATAGTCATACCCAATATAAATTAATAGTAATGGATGCAAATGACAGCTGTGCTCTCCAGCTAGTGCTTTTTAATAAGAGGGTGATGACTCAGCATAAAAGTAAATAGATAGGCCCTTCGCAGAGGGAAGGAGGGATTTGTAGAGGTGCCAGAGCTCGGTTTTGAAATAGAGATAAATAATATTTTGAGCGGCATACTTTCATTGTCAACATAACAACCAAGAGATGGCGATATCTTCCATGCTACACACATTATAGGCGGTTCCCAAACAGAATGGTAAAGTTTATACTCCCCCTCCACCAACAAGCATCAATCCATGACTTGCTCAAAACAACGAGTGTCTCCAACTAGCAACAGTCCCAGGGGGAGTTTTGTTTGCAATTATTTCGATTTAGTTTGCATAAAGCATGGGACTGGGCATCCCGGTGACCAGCCATTTTCTCGTGAGTGAGGAGCGGAGTCCTAGTTGATACATGAAAGATAAGGGCAGCCCTAGTTGATACATGAGCTATTCGAGCATACAAAACAGAATGTTTATTGGAAGGTTTAGAGGTTGGCACATACAAATTTACTTGGAACGGCAGGTAGATACCGCATATAGGAAGGTATAGTGGAATCATATGGAATAACTTTGGGGTTTAAGGGATTGGATGCACAAGTAGTATTCCCGCTTAGTACCAGTGAAGGCTGGCAAAAGACTGGGAAGCGACCAACTAGAGAGCGACAACAGTCATGAACATGCATTAAAATTAATAAACATTGGATGCAAGCATGAGTAGGATATAATCCACCATGAACATAAATATCATGAAGGCTATGTTGATTTTGTTTCAACTACATGTGTGAACATGTGCCAAGTCAAGTCACTTAAATCATTCAAAGGAGGATACCACCCCATCATACCACATCACAACCATTTTAATAGCATGTTGGCACGCAAGGTAAACCATTATAACTCATAGCTAATCAAGCATGGCACGAGCAACTATGATCTCTAATTGTCATTGCAAACATGTTTATTCATAATAGGTTGAATCAGGAACGATGAACTAATCATATTTACAAAAACAAGAGAGGTCGAGTTCATACCAGCTTTTCTCATCTCAGTCAGTCCATCATATATCATCAAAATTGCTTTTCACTTGCACGACCGAACGATGTGAATAATAATAAGAGTGCACGTGCATTGGACTAAGCTGGAATTCCCCCAAGCTTATGCTTTTGGCCTAAGTTGGTTCATTGCCACGGATGGCCTGGCGGATACCCGTAGGTGTAGCTGGGGTCGTACTGCGATGCAGCGGTTATCGCCTCCTGAGCTGCAGCGTGGCGGCGAGCTGCCTCCGCCCTCCTCTCGTACTCATCTGCCTCCTCTCTGGTGATAAAATGTCTTCCTTTTGCCTGATAATCAAAGAAGGCAGGAGCAGGAAGAGTAATACGGAAAGCATGACGTCTGTCAAAGATTAAGCGATATCGGAGAGGTGATTCATTCCTCTCGACAAACTGGTGATAGACCATAGAATTGTAGTCTAAATAAGTAGGAGGCAACTCAATGTCATCCTCACGAACGTCCACACCAAGAAAATCAGCTAAGCGGGTTGCGTAAATTCCACCAAAGAAATATCCATTAAATCTATTATTATGCAACCTACGTGCAACAATGGCTCCCAAATTATAAGATTTGTCTCCTAACACAGCACTCCTAAGAATACTGAGGTCAGGCACACACATATGACATGCTTCATCTTTACCATTTATGCACCTACCTATGAAGAGAGCAAAATAATGTATATCAGGAAAATGAATGCTCCCTATGGTAGCTTGTGCGATATCTCTAGATTCCCCCACGGTTATACCAGCAAGAAAGTTTCTAAATTCATATTTACGGGGTTCACTAACACTACCCCATTGTGGAAGTTTGCAAGCAGAAGTAAAATCCTCTAAGTCATGGTATAAGATTTTTCATAAAGATCAAACAAGACAGTTGGAGAATTACGTGAAGATGAAAATTCAAACCTCCTCACAAATGAACTAGTGAGATGATGGTATTGGCTGCACTTCTCTGCCTCAAAGCTCACAAGATCAGCGTTACGCAAATATGCGTTATATTCTTCCTTGATTCCCTCTCGATCCATAAAATTTTCTGAAGGCCATTCGTAGGGCCGCACAGGAGTGTCCCTTGGTGGCTCCTCGTCAGCATCACACATTGCAAGCCTGGGTCCTTGCTTCCTTGAAGAACCACCTTGGAACATTTTCCTAAGCATATTTCTTCCTCTGAAAAATTTCTGAAATTTTTAGTAACTTCAAACAAAAGTGAACCAACCTTAATAGAATTGATAGCAACTAGTCCTACAAGTGTCTGGAGATTATATCAAGCATTAGAACTAATTGGAACCATATAAATTTGACATGCAAGCTCAAGAACAAGGTCACCTAGGCAGCACAAATTTGCAATGAATAAAGCACTAGAGCAAAAACTAATTGGACCAATGGAGGAGTCACATACCAAGGAACAATCTCCGCAAGCAGTTTTGTGAGAGGTGCTTTGAGGAATGAGATCGAAAATCGCAGCAAAATGGGCTAGAACTCGTGCTTGAGCTGGATATTGGTGTTTGTGGGAGGAAGAAGGAGTGTATGGGTGCAGGAATAAGTGGAGGAGGGCCACCATGGGCCCACGAGGCAGGGGGCGCGCCCTGGGGGGTAGGGTGCGCCCTCCACCCTCGTGGCCAGGTGCTTACCCCTCCTGCTGTGTTCTCAGTGCCAGAAATTCTCAAATATTCTAGAAAAAATCATATTCCATTTTCAGGGCATTTGGAGAACTTCTATTTTCGGGGTATTTTTATATTGCACGGATAAATCAGAAAACAGACAGAAAAATACTATTTTTACTTTATTTCAACTAAATAACAAAAAGTAGAAAGAGGGTACAGAAGGTTGTGCCATCTAGTTTCATCCATCTCATGCTCATCAAAAGGAATCCACTAACAAGGTTGATCAAGTCTTGTTAACAAACTCATTCCGAATAATCATGGAACTAGAGAAATTTCGAATAACACTATGTTACCTCAACGGGGATATGCACATCCCCAATAATAAGAATATCATATTTCTTCTTGACAGTAGGAAGAGGAAATTCAAAACCTCCAAATATAATCGATGGAATTTTTCCAATAGAGTTGATACTATGAACTTGAGGTTGTTTCCTCGAAAAGTGTATCGTATGCTCATTACCATTAACATGAAAAGTGGCATTGCCTTTGTTGCAATCAATAACAGCCCCTGCAGTATTCAAAAAAGGTCTTCCAAGAATAATAGACATGCTATCGTCCTCGGGAATATCAAGAACAACAAAGTCTATTAAAATAGTAACGTTTGCAACCACAACAGGAACATCCTCACAAATACCGATAGGTATAGCAGTAGATTTATCAGCCATTTGCAAAGATATTTCAGTAGGTGTCAACTTATTCAAGTCAAGTCTACGATATAAAGAGAGAGTCATAACACTAACACCGGCTCCAAGATCACATAAAGCAGTTTTAACATAATTTCTTTTAATGGAGCATGGTATAGTAGGTACTCCTGGATCTCCAAGTTTCTTTGGTATTCCACCCTTAAAAGTATAATTAGCAAGCATGGTGGAAATCTCAGCTTCCGGTATCTTTCTTTTATTAGTGACAATTTATTTCATATACTTAGCATAAGGAATCATTTTGAGCATATCAGTTAATCGCATACGCAAAAAGATAGGTCTAATCATTTCAGCAAAGCGCTCAAAATCCTCATCATCCTTTTTCGTGGATGGTTTGGGAGGAAAAGGCATGGGTTTCTGAACCCATGGTTCTCTTTCTTTACCATGTTTCCTAGCAACAAAGTCTCTCTTATCATAACGTTGATTCTTTGATTGTGGGTTATCAAGATCAACAACAGGTTCAATTTCTACATCATTATCATTACTAGGTTGAGCATCATCATGAACATCATCATTAACATTTTCACTAGGTTCATGTTCATTACCAGATTGTGTTTCAGCATCAGAAATAGAGATATCATTTGGATTCTCAGGTGGTTCAGCAATAGGTTCACTATAAGCATGCAAAGTCCTATCATTTTTCTTTTTCTTCTTTTTAGAAGAACTAGGTGCATCAATATTATTTCTCTGAGAATCTTGCTCAATTCTCTTAGGGTGGCCTTCAGGATACAAAGGTTCCCAAGTCATCTTACCAGTTCTAGTAGCCACTCTAACAGCATAATCATTTTTCTTACTATTCATTTCATTGAGCAAATCATTTTGAGCTTTAAGCACTTGTTCTACTTGAGTGGTAACCATAGAAGCATGTTTAGTAATGAGTTTAAGTTCACCTCTAACATCAGCCATGTAATTACCCAAGTGTTCAATCATATAAGCATTTTGTTTTAATTGTCTACCAAAATAAGCATTGAAATCTTCTTGCATAACCATAAAGTTATCAAACTCATCCAAGCATTGGCTAGCAATTTTAGTAGGAGGGATTTTAGCTCTACCATATCTATAGAGAGAATTTACCTTTACTACCTGTGTCAGATTATTAAGACCATGAGGTTCTTCAATAGGTAATGGATTAAGATCATATGTTTCTTCAACAGGCAGTAGATTAAGACCATGTATTTCTTCAATAGGAGGTAATTTCTTAACATCTTTAGCTTTAATACCTTTTTCTTTCATAGATTTCTTTGCCTCTTGCATATCTTCAGGACTGAGAAATAGAACACCTCTCTTCTTCGGAGTTGGTTTAGGAATAGGCTCAGGAACTGGCTCAGGAGCTAGCTCAGGAAGTGTCCAATTATTTTCATTTGTCAACATATTATTCAATTGGATTTCAGCTTCATCCGTTGTTCTTTCCCTGAAAACAGAACCAGCACAACTATCCAGGTAATCTCTGGAAGCATCGGTTAGTCCATTATAAAAGATATCAAGTATTTCATTTTTCTTGAGAGCATGATCAGGCAAAGCATTAAGTAACTCGAGAAGCCTCCCCCAAGCTTGTGGGAGACTCTCTTCTTCAATTTGCACAAAGTTGTATATTTCCCTCAAAGCAGCTTGTTTCTTATGAGCAGGGAAATATTTAGCAGAGAAGTAATAAATCATATCCTAGGGACTACGCACACAACCAAGATCAAGGGAATTAAACCATATCTTAGCATCACCCTTTAATGAGAACGGGAATATTTTAAGGATATAAAAGTAGCGAGATCTCTCATCATTAGTGAACAGGGTAGCTATATCATTTAATTTAGTAAGATGTGCCACAACAGTTTCAGATTCATAGCCATGAAAAGGATCAGATTCAACCAAAGTAATTATATCAGGATCAACAGAGAATTCATAATCCTTATCGGTAACACAGATAGGTGAAGTTGCAAAAGCAGGGTCAGGTCTCATTCTATCATTAAGAGATTGCTGATTCCATTTAGCTAATAATCTCTTGAGCTCATATCTATCTTTGCAAGCTAAAATAGCTAAAGAAGCTTCTTTATCAAAAACATAACCCTCAGGAATAACAGGCAAGTTTTCATCATCACTTTCATCAATATAACCAGTTTCAATAATTTCTTTCTCTCTAGCCCTAGCAATTTGTTCATCAAGAAATTCACCAAGGGGTATAGTAGTATCAAGCATAGAAGTAGTTTCATCATAAGTATCATGCATAGCAGACGTGGCATCATCAATAACATGCGACATATCAGAACGAATAGCAGAAGCAGGTTTAGGTGTTGCAAGCTTACTCAAAACAGAAGGTGAATCAAGTGCAGAGCAAGATGGCAGTTCCTTACCTCCCCTCGTAGTTGAGGGATAAATTGTTGTCTTAGCGTCTTTCAAGTTCTTCATAGTGACCAGCAGATATAAATCCCAAGTGACTCAAAGAATAGAGCTATGCTCCCCGGCAACGGCGCCAGAAAATAGTCTTGATAACCCACAAGTATAGGGGATCGCAACAGTTTTCGAGGGTAGAGTATTCAACCCAAATTTATTGATTCGACACAAGGGGAGCCAAAGAATATTCTCAAGTATTAGCAACTAAGTTGTCAATTCAGCCACACCTGGATAACTTAATATCTGCAGCAAATTATTTAGTAGCAAAGTAATATGATAGTAGTGGTAACGGTAACAAAAGTACCGGTAGCAAAAGTAATATTTTTGGTGTTTTGTAGTGATTGTAACAGTAGCAACGGAAAAGTAAATAAGCGAAGAACAATATATGAAAAGCTCATAGGCATTGGATCGGTGATGGAGAATTACGCCGGATGCGGTTCATCATGTAACAATCATAACATAGGGTGACACAGAACTAGCTCCAATTCATCAATGTAATGTAGGCATGTATTCAGAATATAGTCATACGTGCTTATGGAAAAGAACTTGCATGACATCTTTTGTCCTACCCTCCCGTGGCAGCAGGGTCCTACTGGAAACTAAGGGATATTAAGGCCTCCTTTTAATAGAGAACCGGAACAAAGCATTAGCACATAGTGAATACATGAACTCCTCAAACTATGGTCATCACCGGGAGTGGTCCCGATTATTGTCACTTCGGGGTTGCCGGCTCGTAACACATAGTAGGTGACTATAGACTTGCAAGATAGGATCAAGAACTCACATATATTCATGAAAACATAATAGGTTCAGATCTGAAATCATGGCACTCGGGCCCTAGTGACAAGCATTAAGCATAGCAAAGTCGTAGCAACATCAATCTCAGAACATAGTGGATACTAGGGATCAAACCCTAACAAAACTAACTCGATTACATGATAGATCTCATCCAACCCATCACCATCCAGCAAGCCTACGATGGAATTACTCACGCACGGCGGTGAGCATCATGAAATTGGTGATGGAGGATGGTTGATGATGACGACGGCGATGAATCCCCCTCTCCGGAGCCCCGAATGGACTCCAGATCAGCCCTCATGAGAGGTTTTAGGGCTTGGCGGCGGCTCCATATTGTAAAACGCGATGAATTCTTCTCCCTGATTTTTTTCTCCCCGAAAACAAATATATAGAGTTGGAGTTGAGGTCGGAGGAGCTCCAGGGGGTCACGAGGTAGGGGGGCGCGCCCTAGGGGGGAGTGCGCGCCCCCACCCTCGTCGACAGGGTGTGGGCCCCCTGGTCTTCATCTTTTGCAAGGATTTTTTATTATTTCCAAATAGATGTTCTGTGGAGTTTCAGGTCATTCCGAGAACTTTTGTTTCTGCACATAAACAACACCATGGAAAGTCTGCTGAAAACAACGTCAGTCCGGGTTAGTTCCATTCAAATCATGCAAGTTAGAGTCCAAAACAAGGGCAAAAGTGTTTGGAAAAGTAGATACGACGGAGACGTATCAACTCCCCCAAGCTTAAACCTTTGCTTGTCCTCAAGCAATTCAGTTGATAAACTGAAAGTGATAAAGAAAAACTTTTACAAACTCTGTTTGCTCTTGTTGTTGTAATATGTAAAGCCAGCATTCAAGTTTTCAGCAAAGATTATGACTAACCACATTTGCAATAACTCTTAGGTCTCATGTTTACTCATATCAATAGCATAATCAACTAGCGAGTCATAATAATCAATCTCGGATGACAACACTTTCTCAAAACAATCATGATATGATATAACAAGATGGTATCTCGCTAGCCCTTTCTGAGACCACAAAACATAAATGCAGAGCACCTTTAAAGATTAAGGACTGACTAGACATTGTAATTCATGGTAAAAGAGATCCAGTCATAGTCATACCCAATATAAATTAATAGTAATGGATGCAAATGACAGCTGTGCTCTCCAGCTAGTGCTTTTTAATAAGAGGGTGATGACTCAGCATAAAAGTAAATAGATAGGCCCTTCGCAGAGGGAAGGAGGGATTTGTAGAGGTGCCAGAGCTCGGTTTTGAAATAGAGATAAATAATATTTTGAGCGGCATACTTTCATTGTCAACATAACAACCAAGAGATGGAGATATCTTCCATGCTACACACATTATAGGCGGTTCCCAAACAGAATGGTAAAGTTTATACTCCCCCTCCACCAACAAGCATCAATCCATGACTTGCTCGAAACAACGAGTGTCTCCAACTAGCAACAGTCCCAGGGGGAGTTTTGTTTGCAATTATTTCGATTTAGTTTGCATAAAGCATGGGACTGGGCATCCCGGTGACCAGCCATTTTCTCGTGTGTGAGGAGCGGAGTCCACTCCTTTTGAGAATAACCCGCCTAACATGGAAGATAAGGGGAGCCCTCGTTGATACATGAGCTATTCGAGCATACAAAACAGAATGTTTATGGGAAGGTTTAGAGTTTGGCACATACAAATTTACTTGGAACGGCAGGTAGATACCGCATATAGGAAGGTATAGTGGACTCATATGGAATAACTTTGGGGTTTAAGGGATTGGATGCACAAGTAGTATTCCCGCTTAGTACCAGTGAAGGCTAGCAAAAGACTGGGAAGCGACCAACTAGAGAGCGACAACAGTCATGAACATGCATTAAAATTAATAAACGTTGGATGCAAGCATGAGTAGGATATAATCCACCATGAACATAAATATCATGAAGGCTATGTTGATTTTGTTTCAACTACATGTGTGAACATGTGCCAAGTCAAGTCACTTAAATCATTCAAAGGAGGATACCACCCCATCATACCACACCACAACCATTTTAATAGCATGTTGGCACGCAAGGTAAACCATTATAACTCATAGCTAATCAAGCATGGCACGAGCAACTATGATCTCTAATTGTCATTGCAAACATGTTTATTCATAATAGGTTGAATCAGGAACGATGAACTAATCATATTTACAAAAACAAGAGAGGTCGAGTTCATACCAGCTTTTCTCATCTCAGTCAGTCCATCATATATCATCAAAATTGCTTTTCACTTGCACGACCGAACGATGTGAATAATAATAAGAGTGCACGTGCATTGGACTAAGCTGGAATTCCCCCAAGCTTATGCTTTTGGCCTAAGTTGGTTCATTGCCACGGATGGCCTGGCGGATACCCGTAGGTGTAGCTGGGGTCGTACTGCGATGCAGCGGTTATCGCCTCCTGAGCTGCAGCATGGCGGCGAGCTGCCTCCGCCCTCCTCTCGTACTCATCTGCCTCCTCTCTGGTGATAAAATGTCTTCCTTTTGCCTGATAATCAAAGAAGGCAGGAGCAGGAAGAGTAATACGGAAAGCATGACGTCTGTCAAAGATTAAGCGATATCGGAGAGGTGATTCATTCCTCTCGACAAACTGGTGATAGACCATAGAATTGTAGTCTAAATAAGTAGGAGGCAACTCAATGTCATCCTCACGAACGTCCACACCAAGAAAATCAGCTAAGCGGGTTGCATAAATTCCACCAAAGAAATCTCCATTAAATCTATTATTATGCAACCTACGTGCAACAATGGCTCCCAAATTATAAGATTTGTCTCCTAACACAGCACTCCTAAGAATACCGAGGTCAGGCACACACATATGACATGCTTCATCTTTACCATTTATGCACCTACCTATGAAGAGAGCAAAATAATGTATAGCAGGAAAATGAATGCTCCCTATGGTAGCTTGTGCTATATCTCTAGATTCCCCCACGGTTATACCAGCAAGAAAGTTTCTAAATTCATATTTACGGGGTTCACTAACACTACCCCATTGTGGAAGTTTGCAAGCAGAAGTAAAATCCTCTAAGTCCATGGTATAAGATTTTTCATAAAGATCAAACAGGACAGTTGGAGAATTACGTGAAGATGAAAATTCAAACCTCCTCACAAATGAACTAGTGAGATGATGGTATTGGCTGCACTTCTCTGCCTCAAAGCTCACAATATCAGCGTTAGGCAAATATGCGTTATATTCTACCTTGATTCCCGCTCGATCCATAAAATTTTCTGAAGGCCATTCGCAGGGCCGCACAGGAGCGTCCCTTGGTGGCTCCTCGTCAGCATCACACATTGCAAGCCTGGGTCCTTGCTTCCTTGAATAACCACCTTGGAACATTTTCCTAAGCATATTTCTTCCTCTGAAAAATTTCTGAAATTTTTAGTAACTTCAAACAAAAGTGAACCAACCTTAATACAATTGATAGCAACTAGTCCTACAAGTGTCTGGAGATTATATCAAGCATTAGAACTAATTGGAACCATATAAATTTGACATGCAAGCTCAAGAACAAGGTCACCTAGGCAGCACAAATTTGCAATGAATAAAGCACTAGAGCGAAAACTAATTGGACCAATGGAGGAGTCACATACCAAGGAACAATCTCCGCAAGCAGTTTTGTGAGAGGTGCTTTGAGGAAGGAGATCGAAAATCGCAGCAAAATGGGCTAGAACTCGTGCTTGAGCTGGATATTGGTGTTTGTGGGAGGAAGAAGGAGTGTATGGGTGCAGGAATAAGTGGAGGAGGGCCACCGTGGGCCCACGAGGCAGGGGGCACGCCCTGCGGGGTAGGGCGCGCCCTCCACCCTCAAGGCCAGGTGCTTACCCCTCCTGCTGTGTTCTCAGTGCCAGAAATTCTCAAATATTCTAGAAAAAATCATATTCCATTTTCAGGGCATTTGGAGAACTTTTATTTTCGGGGTATTTTTATATTGCACGGATAAATCAGAAAACTGACAGAAAAATACTATTTTTACTTTATTTCAACTAAATAACAGAAACTAGAAAGAGGGTACAGAAGGTTGTGCCATCTAGTTTCATCCATCTCATGCTCATCAAAAGGAATCCACTAACAAGGTTGATCAAGTCTTGTTAACAAACTCATTCCGAATAATCATGGAGCCGGAGAAATTTCGAATAACACTATGTTACCTCAACGGGGATATGCACATCCCCAATAATAAGAATATCATATTTCTTGTTGACAGTAGTAAGAGGAAATTCAAAACCTCCAAATATAATCGATGGAATTTTTCCAATAGAGTTGATACTATGAACTTGAGGTTGTTTCCTCGAAAAGTGTATCATATGCTCATTACCATTAACATGAAAAGTGGCACTGCCTTTGTTGCAATCAATAACAGCCCCTGCAGTATTCAAAAAAGGTCTTCCAAGAATAATAGACATGCTATCGTCCTCGGGAATATCAAGAATAACAAAGTCCATTAAAATAGTAACGTTTGCAACCACAACAGGAACATCCTCACAAATACCGATAGGTATAGCAGTAGATTTATCAGCCATTTGCAAAGATATTTCAGTAGGTGTCAACTTATTCAAGTCAAGTCTACGATATAAAGAGAGAGGCATAACACTAACACCGGCTCCAAGATCACATAAAGCAGTTTTAATATAATTTCTTTTAATGGAGCATGATATAGTAGGTACTCCTGGATCTCCAAGTTTCTTTGGTATTCCACCCTTAAAAGTATAATTAGCAAGCATGGTGGAAATCTCAGCTTCCGGTATCTTTCTTTTATTAGTGACAATTTCTTTCATATACTTAGCATAAGGAATCATTTTGAGCATATCAGTTAATCGCATACGCAAAAAGATAGGTCTAATCATTTCAGCAAAGCGCTCAAAATCCTCATCATCCTTTTTCTTGGATGGTTTGGGAGGAAAAGGCATGGGTTTCTGAACCCATGGTTCTCTTTCTGTAACATCCCAAATTTTCAATTTGGAATGTTTTACAACTATTAGTTAAGCATCTATGCATTTTGTTTGAATTGTGTGGCATTTGGAAATTTTCAGAGGCATTTGAGTTTTATTTGAATTTAAATTCAACTTGGCATTCGAAATTTGTTTCAAATATCCCTGACAAATACTTGTTTAAAAGTATGAGAGGAGCTAACATGACACTCCAAAAAAAATGTCAGAAGAAAATATTGCCAAAAGGTTTGAATTCAAAATTTGAATTTTATTTGGAATTTCCAAAGAAAAATGTTTTCATAAAGTTTCTTTTTCGCCTCTGAAAAATAGTTCACCTTATAGGTTTTATTTTTTTGATTTTATTGATATATATGTCCTATACAAAAGTATTTTTCTCTCTCTGTCTTTTTCCTGACTTTATTTAAAAAACAACCTTAGCGGGCGGCCAGGCTAGCAGGCCCAGCCACCACCCGAGCCGCGGGCCAGTAGGTCGCCAGGCGAGGCGAGCGCTCGATCCCCACGCTCCCTTCGCTCGATCCCCTCACGTAACTCCCCCTCCCCACGTAATCCCCTCTCTCATTTTTTTCTTTTTCCTCTGATCGCTGGACCCCACAGCATCATCTCCTTCGTCCCGATACTCCCGTGCCCGTATCTCGCTCCGTTCGACGCCGGTCGCGTCCGCCCCTCTCCGAAACCCTAGCTAAAGCCTTCCCCTCGCCCAAGTAACACGTCCTATAAGTAGCCCTACCCGTCCTCTCGCGATCCCCTTCAAAAACCCTCTCTAAAACCCTCCACAGCCGCCGCCATCTCCATCTCGATCTCGTTCTGTTCGCCGCCGTTCATCGCCGCACCCGACGCCGGTGAGCACCCCTTCGACCCCTCCTTCCATCCACGCACTGCCGTCGCCCAGGCGCACTCACTTGACATGTTTTTTCCCTCTCTTGTCAACTACTGGGGGCAAACCGAGCTCGTATGTCGACCACCGGAGCTACAGAGCGCCCACCGCTGTCACCATCGCCCTCCTCGTTTCTGTCATCGCCAAGCGCGAGCTCCACCACCCCCGCGACGCCCTCGCTTCACCGCATCCGTTCGGCCACTCCAACGACGCCCGCGACCGCCGGAATCGCCGCCCCGTTCGACGCCGACCACCGCTCCGTCGCCTGTGTATGTCGTCAACGTCGCTGTAAGCGAGCGCTCCTCTATTTTTTTCTTTTAGATCGAACCATTAGATCGGTTTAGTAACTCGTTTTTTTATTGGTTTTAGTGTATGATTTTTTTAGGTTTAGATTTAAACCGGTCCACTGGTTTCTTTTAGTTATACACTGTACGCGTATGTTAGTTAACGACCGGGCGCGGTATAGTTTCAGATCTCACCACCCCGAGCCCAATAGTGCCCATTAGTTTTTTTTTCTGTTATTTACGTTCTGTTTTAAAAACAGAAAAGTTCCAATCTTGTAAAATCTGTTTCTCTTAGGTTTTTTAATATTTTTAGTTGATTCTTTTTTTGTTAGTTTGCAAATTTTTTGTAGTTTCTGTAGAAAATATGTTTAGTCATGTTTAAATTATTAGAAATAGTTTTATATTAGATTTAGACAGATTAGTTTTTCTGCCATAAATTGAGTTAGGATTATTATTTTTTAGTGATTCTTTTTGCTACTGCTTAGTTTTGACCATGCCTAGCAGTAGGAACTTGTTTGGGTATTTTAGATTTAATAAACAATTAGTTTTATGTCGAAATCAAGTTTTTCTTGTTTATTTAGCTAGCTACTGTTTTCCTACTGTTCTAGTTAGTAAATAATTTTATTTTTATTATGTTATAGTTTATTTTAGATTAGTTTCTGTAGCTACAGAGGAGGAACTTTTATTTACGGTAGAATAATTTTTTTATTTTATTTCCTTTGCTAGGATTGTTTTAGGCATAATAGGAGTTCTATAATAGCTTTTGATGTGATTCTTTTTGCTACTAGTTTGTATGATGTTTTCCCTTCTGTTAGTTAGCAAAACCAATGCTTAGGTTCTGTTAAGAAAAGTTTTAGTTGTGTAAAACTATTTCTTAGTTGTTGCTTGATATGATGAAAACCTTGATTTGCTTTCTCCGAGTTTTTCTTTGGTTTTGGTTTGAGTGCTTGGGTGTTTTACTTCAACTTGTTGTTATGTTATATTGTGCTATACTTATTTGTGCTATTGTTTGACTCGGTAGAATTCCCGGAGTGCGAAGCCTGCTATTACGAGTCGCTAGCTTTCGAAGACCGTCAACCAGGCAAGTCATTTGATCATGTTTTTACAATACCTATGATTTTATTGCATTAGAATTATACCTCCCGACCATGCATGCAGTAGGAGAATTTTGTTAAGTTATGTTCTTGAGTAGTATCATGAGGTAGGATGAACCCTTCTCCCTTGTTACCGATGCCCGGGACGATGTAGTTGATTGCTATGCTTTAGTAGACGGGGTTGGTTGAGTGATTCATAAGGGAGATGCGAGAGTCAAGATGATGACAACCCCATGACTTCAAGCTCAAGATGGACTTCAAAATTTACTACTGGGTGGAGGACGGTTGACGGGCACCCTGGAGAAACCAGCGGATGGCCGGGATGCATGGAGAAGCGCCATGACATCTTGCGGAAAGCTTCACCCAGCCACGAAGAGATGGATGGATACCCCATTGACCGGAAGCTTACCTGTGCAGCCGCAAGCCATTATGGGCTCTGGCTTGGTCGACCTTAGGCATGACTCTGGACGGACGGTGCTAGCAGATGTAGAAGAACGGTAGGACATGGATGGGCACTGGCAGTGGCCCAGAGAAACTCTTCGGAAGACCCTGTTTCGTTCGTCCCGTCTTCAAACACCAGGCAGCGTGAAGACTTAAAGGAGGGAACGATTCTTGCGGGTAAAGTGCGCAAACCTCTGCAGAGTGAAGACCTAATCGGTTAGCCGTGTCCTTGGTTGCGGACAAATGAGCCTCTGGGATTGGAGTATTTCGGAAATCTCAACACCGAACTTAATAAATAAATTGAGGGGTTATTTAATATTTGGGAATGAGACATTGGTTGGCGGAACCATCTCAATAACTACCATCATTTTGTAGTAATTGCAAACAAGTCCTTGTTGTAGGGAAAAACCGGCTTTTTCGCAAAACAATGAAACTTAGAGCCCCACAGCCAAATTGCATATAGTATTAGTAATTTTATTGTTGTTCTCTCTTCATGACTTGTAGGCATATTCAAAATGCTGACCTACACGGCTGCAACGTCTTATGTTGCAGAGGAATTTTCCGATCAGGAGTGAGGCTATGATCCACGCTTGGCGATTGCCCTATGGAGTCGGATGGACTCGCTATTCGTCTATGCTTCCGCAGCTTTATTTAGTTTATTTCTCATGAGTTGGCCTTCGGCCGAATTTATTATGATGTAATAAAGAATCGATATGAGAATCGTGTAATAAATTCAGGTGTGATTGAACTTTGAATCTTTGCATCAATGTGCTGTGTGTGCCAGCATGATCTTGGGATGGTACAGCTACACAGAGACTTGACCGATTTCGGGTCGGATCGCTACAGAGATGGTATTCAGAGCACACGCTGACCGTAGGACGTAACCCCTAGGATCGGAAAGCCATAGGAAGAGACTATTTTATTTTATGTCCTTATCATTCCATAATTCTCCCCTGTTCATTTCTGACTTCTCTCCGATTTTCTACATTCTAGATTGCCGCCGAGTTCACCCCAATTCTGCTACCGGAGTTTTGCCAGCCAGATGAGACGATGCTTCTCGGCAAGAAGCTGGTTCAGATCATGAAGAAGCTGAAGATTGCTCTGCCCTCAATCACCGGGAAGCCTACCAATGCACTTCCGGCGGATACCCGCTACAGGATTAAGGTGCACATTCCAGGGAGGACCTTCGGAGGACATTCAGAGCCCATTGACTTTGAGTTTACGGAAGAGACATGGCGATTTATCATGCACTTGGACATCTCCGAGAAGAGTACAGGGCCGAGCTCGGCCCATCAGACCTCGCCATGATTTCTCGCAGAGCTAGGAATGGAGATATCATCCGTACCGTAGAGGACGACTCCATTCTTTCATATGTCCAAGACTTGGAGAGTCTCATCAGGAACCGGGAAATCCAGACGCGCCGAACTCGAAGGTACACAGGAGGTTGTTGTTCCGTGAACTGGAACTGGAGGAGAAAGCACGCGCGGACTTCCTTGAACATGAAGAAGAAGTCAAGGATTTTATGGATAGAATCGAGGACCGGGATAAATATATTGCCACACTGGAGGAGAAGATGGACCTGGGAGAAGACCTTTTTCCGAGTGGAGATGATGGACCCCTCGTGAGCAATGACCAGGATTATGAAGAGAGCTCCACCGAAGGAAGCCACAAGCGGAGACGCCGCACCAGAGGACGACGCACCAGAGGACGCCGCACCGGAGGACGCAAGAATAATTGATGTAGACATTTAGTCGACCGCCATGTTATTTTATTTTATTTTCGTCGATCAGTTAGGCCGTTATTTTCGATTAGTCGCGAGATTTTGTAATCCGAGATGGAACCTTGTTTGAGATGAATGAATAAATGATTGGTGTGATTATGATTGTGCATTCATATGGGTAGTGCTATTTTCTCATTAGACCCTTGTTCTATTCTAATTTCTCATCCACTCCAAAACACCAGATGCCTCTGAGACGTGACCCCGGTTTCAACTTTCCGCCGGAGCTCACCCAGCTGATCCAACAGCAGAATGCCCTGATGCAGATGCTCATCCAGAACCAGAACAACAACAACAACAATCCACCGCCACCACCCCCTGTTGACAACTTGACCTGCTTCCTAAGGCTGAATCCGCCAGTGTTCTCTAGCAGCACTGAGCCGATTGTGGCCGATGATTGGCTTCGCAAGGTCGGAAGGGAGTTAGCCACTGCTGGATGCACAGATGCAGAGAAGGTGCGTTTTGCCGCACAACAGCTTGATGGACCTGCAACTTCTTGGTGGGAGAACTACACCGCCACTTATCCGGCCGCCACCGTGACATGGGCTAAGTTCCAGCAGGCCTTCCGCACCGCTCATGTCTCAGCTGGAGCCATGAGTCTGAAGAAGCGTGAGTTCCGCAACTTACGCCAGGGGAACCGTACTGTGGGGCAGTACGTGGATGAGTTCAGCAAATTATCTCGCTATGCCCCTGATGATGTGGCCACAGATGCCGCAAAGCAAGAGAAGTTTCTCGAGGGACTCAATGATGAGCTAGGAATGCAGCTAATGGTGGCTACCTTCAACAACTACCAGGAGCTGGTAGACAAGGCCAGCATACTTGAAGGCAAGGAGCAGCAGATTGATAGCCGCAAGCAGAAATATGGCCAGGGAAAGTACAACTCCGGAGCTCAGCAAAAGCCCCGCTATGCCCCATACTCGGGAGGACATACCCATCACACCCATGGAGGACATAACCATGGAGGGAATGGGAACAATCGCAACCACGACAACAACTCCAAGTCAGGCAATGGAGGCAATGGCAACCAGCACTGTCCTGCTCTGTCTTAGAAGGATCTGAGTGATATCACCTGTTTCAAGTGCCAGAAGACAGGACACTATGCCACCGATTGTCCGGAGGCCAAGCAGAGGAATGGAAACGGCAACGGCAATGGAAGCTCAGCAAAGAAGCCCAACCCTTTTCCTCATGCTCAGGTGAATCACCTTGACGTGGAGGACGTCTATGATCAGCCAGACACTGTGGTTGGTAAGTTTTTATTAAATTCACATCCAGTATTGGTACTCTTTGATTCCGGTGCAACGCATTCATTCATATCAAGGGTAGTTGTGGAAAAGTACGGGTTTCCCACTAGAACCCTTAGAACCCCTCTTCAGGTCACTTCCCCAGGAGGAGAGATGACGGCAGGCTTAGGCTGTCATTCGACCCTCAGCATTGGAAATCATGATTTTCCCGCAGACCTCATAGTATTGGAATCCCAGGGATTGGACGTAATCCTAGGCATGGATTGGTTGACCAAGTTTGAAGGAAACATCGACTGTGCCCGCAAGACGATTTTGCTCACCACCCCGGAGCAGAAGAGGATCAAGTATGTATCCAGACGCACACCGATGAAGAATCGGGTGAATTCCCTCATGGGAGTTGTTCAAGAGGAAGTGCCCGTAGTGCAAGATTTTCCCGATGTGTTTCCAGAGGAATTACCAGGAATGCCACCGGACAGAGACATTGAGTTTTTGATTGAGTTATTGCCCGGCACAGCCCCAATATCCAAGAGACCCTATCGGATGCCCCCGAATGATTTGGAAGAGATCAAGAAGCAAATTAAGGAGCTATTGGAGAAAGGATATATTCGCCCAAGCTCGTCACCTTGGGGAGCCCCAGTTCTTTTGGTAGAGAAGAAGGATGGAACCCTGAGAATGGTTGTGGATTATCGTTCATTGAATGATGTGACCATCAAGAACAAGTACCCTCTGCCGATGATTAACGATTTATTTGATCAACTAGTTGGAGCCAAGGTATTCTCCAAGATCGATCTTCGATCAGGGTATCATCAGCTGAAGATTCGTGAACAGGATATACCCAAAACAACTTTCACCACCAGGTATGGTTTATATGAGTATACCGTCATGTCATTCGGATTGACTAATGCCCCTGCGTATTTCATGAGAATGATGAACAAGGTATTTATGGAATATCTGGACAAGTTTGTCGTGGTGTTCATCGATGACATATTGGTTTTCTCCAAGAGCGAGGAAGAGCATAAGGAACATCTGCGTCTAGTTCTGGAGAAACTCCGGGAACATCAGTTATATGCCAACTTCAGCAAATGTGAATTTTGGCTGAAGGAAGTCAGATTCCTCGGACATGTTATTTCAGGAGAAGGAATAGCAGTCGACCCCACCAAGGTCAAATCGGTCACCAACTGGCAGTCCCCCACCTCAGTCAAGGAGATCCGCAGTTTTCTCGGACTCGCAGGATATTATCGGAGGTTTATTGGGAATTTCTCCAAGATTGCCAAGCCCATGACTGAGCTATTGAAGAAGGAAGCCAAGTACATTTGGACCGAGGATTGTGAAGCCAGTTTTCAGGAGCTGAAGAAACGTTTGGTTACCGCCCCGATGCTAATTTTGCCGGACATACACAAGGATTACCAGGTATATTGTGATGCTTCTCGTCAAGGACTCGGAGGAGTGCTCATGCAGGAAGGAAAAGTTGTAGCTTATACCTCCAGACAGCTATGACCTCACGAGATGAATTATGCCACACACGATTTGGAGTTAGCAGCCATAGTGCACGCACTCAAGACCTGGAGACATTTCCTTGTCGGAAACAGTTGTGATGTTTACACGGATCATAAGAGCCTGAAGTATATTTTCACGCAGAAGGAATTGAACCTCAGGCAGAGGAGATGGCTAGAATTGATCAAGGACTATGACATGAGATTGCATTATCACCCAGGGAAGGCAAATGTGGTAGAAGATTCCTTGAGCCGTAAAAGTTACGTGAACACCCTCATAGCTGGAGGATTACCTCAGGGATTAGCCGACGATCTCAGAGAGCTCCGACTGGAGATAGTACGGAGAGGATTTGTCGCCACCTTGGATATACAGTCCACTCTGACCGAAAGAATCCGTGAAGCCCAGAAGACAGACAAGGGAATTGCAGAGATAAAGGAAAAGATAAGTAACGGAAAGGCTAAAGGTTTTCGTAAAGATGAGCACGGAACTTTATGGTTTGAGGATCGTATCTATGTGCCTAATGACCCAGAGGTCAGGAAGTTAATTCTTCAGGAGGCCCATGATTCACCGTACTCAATTCACCCAGGCAACACCAAGATGCATCTGGATTTGAAGGAAAGTTTCTGGTGGACAGGTATGAAGAAGGATATTGCCGAGTACGTAGCAGTATGCGATGTGTGTCAGCGAGTAAAGGCGGAACATCAGAAGCCGGCAGGGTTACTTCAACCTTTGCCGATACCTGAGTGGAAATGGGAAAAACTTGGAATGGATTTTATCACAGGATTACCGAGGACCCGTTCAGGTTATGATTCTATCTGGGTAGTGGTTGATCGCTTGACCAAGGTTCATTCCCGTGAAGACCACATATACCAACGCTAAGTTAGCCAAGATATACATGACCAGGATCGTATGTCTGCATGGAGTTCCGAGGAGTATCGTGTCAGATAGAGGAACACAATTTACCTCAAAGTTTTGGAATCAGTTGCATGAAACTTTGGGTACGAGGCTGGAATTCAGTACAGCTTTTCATCCGCAGACAGATGGACAGACCGAGAGAGTCAACCAGATTTTGGAGGACATGTTGAGAGCCTGTGCGCTAGACTATGGGTCTAGCTGGGATGACAACTTGCCATATGCAGAGTTCTCGTACAACAACAGCTATCAGACCAGTCTGAAGATGGCCCCTTTCGAAGCTCTATACGGAAGGAGGTGTAGAACACCATTGCTGTGGGATGGTGTTGGAGACCGAAAACTTTTTGGTCCCGATCTTACTAGAGACTCCGAAGAGAAGGTCAAGCTGATTCGAGATAGACTCAAGATAGCCCAGTCGAGACAGAAGAGTTATGCCGACAGTAAACGCAAGGAGATAAGGTATGAAGTTGGAGACCGAGCATATCTCCGTGTGTCCCCACTTCGTGGAATCAAGAGGTTTGGTGTTAAAGGAAAGTTGGCACCCAGGTTCATTGGCCCCTACAAAATCCTCGAACGTCGTGGAGAAGTTGCTTACAAGCTGGAATTGCCGGAAGGATTGTCCGGAGTTCACGATGTCTTCCATGTTTCTCAGCTGAAGAAATGGCATGCTGAGATGGCTGATATTCCTTTGAGAGACACAGTGCCCCTAGAGGCCATACAGCTCGACAGTGATCTGACTTATGAGGAGAAACCCGTAAGAATTCTCGAGACTGCGAACAGAGTTACCCGCAGCAAGATCATCAAGTTTTGCAAGGTTCTGTGGAGTCATCATTCCGAGGAGGAAGCCACCTGGGAGCGAGAAGAAGATCTCCGCCGAGACCACCCGCAACTATTTGCTAGCCAACCCGAATCTCGAGGGCGAGATTCATCTTAAGGTGGGTAGGTTTGTAACATCCCAAATTTTCAATTTGGAATGTTTTACAACTATTAGTTAAGCATCTATGCATTTTGTTTGAATTGTGTGGCATTTGGAAATTTTCAGAGGCATTTGAGTTTTATTTGAATTTGAATTCAACTTGGCATTCGAAATTTGTTTCAAATATCCCTGACAAATACTTGTTTAGAAGTATGAGAGGAGCTAACATGACACTCCAAAAAAAATGTCAGAAGAAAATATTGCCAAAAGGTTTGAATTCAAAATTTGGATTTTATTTGGAATTTCCAAAAAAACTGTTTTTATAAAGTTTCTTTTTCGCCTCTGAAAAATAGTTCACCTTATAGGTTTTATTTTTTTCTGATTTTATTGATATATATGTCCTATACAAAAGTATTTTTTTCTCTCTGTTTTTTTCCTGACTTTATTTAAAAAAAACCTTAGCGGGCGACCAGGCTAGCAGGCCCAGCCACCACCCGAGCCGCGGGTCAGTAGGCCGCCAGGCGAGGCGAGCGCTCGATCCCCACGCTCCCTTCGCTCGATCCCCTCACATAACTCCCCCTCCCTCACGTAATCCCCTCTCTCAATTTTTTTTCTTTTTCCTCTGATCGCTGGACCCCACAGCATCATCTCCTTCGTCCCGATACTCCCGTGCCCGTATCTCGCTCCGTTCGACGCCGGCCGCGTCCGCCCCTCTCCAAAACCCTAGCTAAAGCCTTCCCCTCGCCCAAGTAACACGTCCTATAAGTAGCCCTACCCGTCCTCTCGCGATCCCCTTCAAAAACCCTCTCTAAAACCCTCCACAGCCGCTGCCATCTCCATCCCGATCTCGTTCTGTTCGCCGCCGTTCATCGCCGCAGCCGACGCCCGCGAGCACCCCTTCGACCCCTCCTTCCATCCACGCACTGCCGTCGCCCAGGCGCACTCACTTGACATGTTTTTGCCCTCTCTTGTCAACTACAGGGGGCAAACCGAGCTCGTACGTCGACCACCGGAGCTACAGAGCGCCCACCGCTGTCACCATCGCTCTCCTCGTTTCCGTCATCGCCAAGAGCGAGCTCCACCACCCCCGCGACGCCCTCGCTTCACCGCATCCGTTCAGCCACTCCACTGACGCCCGCGACCGACGGAATCGCCGCCCCGTTCGACGCCGACCGCCGTTTCGTCGCCTGTGTACGTCGTCAACGTCGCTGTAAGCGAGCGCTCCTCTATTTTTTCTTTTAGATCGAACCGTTAGATCGGTTTAGTAACTCGTTTTTTATTGGTTTTAGTGTACGGTTTTTTCGGTTTAGATTTAAACCGGTTCACTGGTTTCTTTTAGTTATACACTGTACGCGTATGTTAGTTAACGGCCGGGCGCGGTTTAGTTTCAGATCGCACCACCCCGAGCCCAATAGCGCCCATTAGTTTTTTTCTGTTATTTACGTTCTGTTTTAAAAACAGAAAAGTTCCAATCTTGTAAAATCTGTTTCTCTTAGGTTTTTTAATATTTTTAGTTGATTCTTTTTTTGTTAGTTTGCAAATTTGTTGTAGTTTTTGTAGAAAATATGTTTAGCCATGTTTAAATTATTAGAAATAGGTTTATATTAGATTTAGACAGATTAGTTTTTCTGCCATAAATTGAGTTAGGATTTTTTTTAGTGATTCTTTTTGCTACTGCTTAGTTTTGACCATGCCTAGCAGTAGGAACTTGTTTGGGTATTTTAGATTTAATAAACAATTAGTTTTATGTTGAAATCAAGTTTTTCTTGTTTATTTAGCTAGCTACTGTTTTCCTACTATTCTAGTTAGTAAATAATTTTATTTTTATTATGTTATAGTTTATTTTAGATTAGTTTCTGTAGCTACAGAGGAGGAACTTTTATTTACGGTAGAATAATTTTTTTTATTTTATTTTCTTTGCTAGGATTGTTTTAGGCATAATAGGAGTTCTATAATAGCTTTTGATGTGATTCTTTTTGCTACTAGTTTGTATGATGTTTTCCCTTTTGTTAGTTAGCAAAACCAATGCTTAGGTTCTGTTAAGAAAAGTTTTAGTTGTGTAGAACTATTTCTTAGTTGTTGCTTGATATGATGAAAACCTTGATTTGCTTTCTCCGAGTTTTTCTTTGGTTTTGGTTTGAGTGCTTGGGTGTTTTACTTCAACTTGCTGTTACGTTATATTGTGCTATACTTATTTGTGCTATTGTTTGACTCGGTATAATTCCCGGAGTGCGAAGCCTGCTATTACGAGTCGCTAGCTTTCGAAGACCGTCAGCCAGGCAAGTCATTTGATCATGTTTTTACAATACCTATGATTTTATAGCATTAGAATTATACCTCCCGACCGTGCATGCAGTAGGAGAATTTTGTTAAGTTATGTTCTTGAGTAGTATCATGAGGTAGGATGAACCCTTTTCCCTTGTTACCGATGCCCGGGACGATGTAGTTGATTGCTATGCTTTAGTAGACGGGGTTGGTTGAGTGATTCATAAGGGAGATGCGAGAGTCAAGATGATGACAACCCCATGACTTCAAGCTCAAGATGGACTTCAAAATTCACTACTGGGTGGAGGACGGTTGACGGGCACCCTGGAGAAACCAGCGGATGGCCGGGATGCATGGAGAAGCGCCATGACATCTTGCGGAAAGCTTCGCCCAGCCACGAAGAGACGGATGGATACCCCATTGACCGGAAGCTTACATGTGCAGCCGCAAGCCATTATGTGCTCTGGCTTGGTCGACCTTAGGCGTGACTCTGGACAGGCGGTGCCAGCAGATGTAGAAGAACGGTAGGACATGGATGGGCACCGGCAGTGGCCCAGAGGAACTCTTCGGAAGACCCTGTTTCGTTCGTCCCGTCTTCAAACACCAGGCAGTGCGAAGACTTAAAGGAGGGAACGATTCTTGCGGGTAAAGTGCGCAAACCTCTGCAGAGTGAAGACCTGGTTGATTAGCCGTGTCCTCGGTTACGGACAAATGAGCCTCTGGGATTGGAGTATTTCGGAAATCTCAACACCGAACTTAATAAATTAATTGAGGGGTTATTTAATATTTGGGAATGAGACATTGGTTGGCGGAACCATCTCAATAACTACCATCATTTTGTAGTAATTGCAAACAAGTCCTTGTTGTAGGGAAAAATCGGCTTTTTTGCAAAACAACGAAACTTAGAGCCCCACAGCCAAATTGCATATAGTATTAGTAATTTTATTGTTGTTCTCTCTTCATGACTTGCTGGCATATTCAAAATGCTGACCTACACGGCTGCAACGTCTTATGTTGCAGAGGAATTTTCCGATCAGGAGTGAGGCTACGATCCACGCTTGGCGATTGCTCTATGGAGTCGAATGGACTCGCTATTCGTCTACGCTTCCGCAACTTTATTTAGTTTATTTCTCATGAGTTGGCCTTCGGCCGAATTTATTATGATGTAATAAAGACTCGATATGAGAATCGTGTAATAAATTCAGGTGTGATTGAACTTTGAATCTTTGCATCAATGTACTGTGTGTGCCAGCATGATCTTGGGATGGTACAGCTACACGGAGACTTGACCGATTTCGGGTCGGGTCGCTACACTTTCTTTACCATGTTTCCTACCAACAAAGTCTCTCTTATCATAACATTGATTCTTTGATTGTGGGTTATCAAGATCAACAGCAGGTTCAATTTCTACATCATTATCATTACTAGGTTGAGCATCATCATGAACATCATCATTAACATTTTCACTAGGTTCATGTTCATTACCAGATTGTGTTTCAGCATCAGAAATAGAGATATCATTTGGATTCTCAGGTGGTTCAGCAATAGGTTCACTAGAAGCATGCAAAGTCCTATCATTTTTCTTTTTCTTCTTTTTAGAAGAACTAGGTGCATCAATATTATTTCTCTGATAATCTTGCTCAATTCTCTTAGGGTGGCCTTCAGGATACAAAGGTTCCTGAGTCATCTTACCAGTTCTAGTAGCCACTCTAACAACATAATCATTTTTCTTACTATTCATTTCATTGAGCAAATCATTTTGAGCTTTAAGCACTTGTTCTACTTGAGTGGTAACCATAGAAGCATGTTTAGTAATGAGTTTAAGTTCACCTCTAACATCAGCCATGTAATTACCCAAGTGTTCAATCATATAAGCATTTTGTTTTAATTGTCTACCAAAATAAGCATTGAAATCTTCTTGCTTAACCATAAAGTTATCAAACACATCCAAGCATTGGCTAGCAATTTTAGTAGGAGGGATTTCAGCTCTACCATATCTATAGAGAGAATTTACCTTTACTACCTGTGTCGGGTTATTAAGACTGTCGGAGTAAATGGCCACGGGTAGCCTAACCGACTGCCCCTGGTTCTTCTGAAAAAATTATCAGGCCTTTGGGCCTCCAAGCACTCCAAGCACTAGGGCCGCCTTCCCTGGCCGGCTACCTCTGAAGCCGACTCCCGGAAGGCAACCCAGCCTCGGCAACCTCTCCCCAGGACAACCACGGGGTGGCCGACTCCAGGAAGCCGGCCAAGAAGAGCGCCGACTCCAAGAAGCCAGCCGAGACCACAACCACCAAAGCTACATCCACATAATGGTGACAAGACGGGGTGTGGCCACAGTGCGGCCCACTACCCCCGAGGCCCGAGGCAGGCATGGCTACAGGAGGCCGTACGGGATGGCCGCCTCCCGTTCGGCTCGGCACTGTAGCCACGCCAGCCTCAACGTCATCCACGACCGACTCCTGTACGGCCCGCGGGCGGCGGGCCCCTTTTGCCAGAGAGAGGCGCAAAGGCGGCCCGGCCTCCCCCAGTCGGCCAGGGGTGTAGCTGGCCCCCAGAAGCCGGCTACTCCCTTCCTCGAAGCAGGAGCCCCATTAAGGAGACAAGACGAGGTAAGGCTACAGTGAGAGCCCTCGAGGCGGCACACTGTAGCCACGCTTACCTCGACAAAGCCCTCGTCATCAGAGGCGGGGCTACAGTAAGCAGCCGCCGACAAGACGCTAGGCGGTGGGGCCGACCTGTTGACCAAGAGGCCGGCAGCCAGCGGGACCCCCCATTCGGCGGGCCCCAACAGCCGGCGGAGAAGCCGGCGAGCGTAGACACTGACGGCTGGGACCAGAGCCCAGCCGGATTACAATTGTACCCCCGGGGGGTAGGCCTATATAAACCCCCCGGGGCACCCATGCAAAGGGTTAGCTTCTGAACACAGCACACACACCGTAGAGATAGAGAGAAGCAAGAGCTAGCCTTGTTCTTCTTCTCCCTTGAACCCAACAGCTCTAGGAGCGATTGTAGCTACCTTTCCTGATCTAGTGATCATGCGGAGACCCCGCAGAGCAGGACTAGGGGTGTTATCTCCTCGGAGAGCCCCGAACCTGGGTAAGATCCGCCGGCGTGCATGTCTTCGCCTCATCCCGTTTCCAGGCACCGGCGATGTCTTATTGGCACCCACAATGATAAGCCATCCGTTGGCATATGTCGCACCAACCACCCGACATTTGGCGCCCACCGTGGGGCCAGGTGCACCATCGTCCGGAGACCTGTTCTGGACGGGAACCCTCTTCCTCCCCCGCGAGCGCAGCCAGCCTGCTGCGCCCGATGGCGTTTGCCTCGACGCGCTGCAAGGCGCCGACGACGCCTGCGTAGCGAGCTGCCTCGCCGATCTGCTCGGCGAGACTCGCATCTCCGACGAGCCTGCGTCCGATGCAGGCACGGACTACCCCGAGAGCCGCCTCGTCAGCCTCCTCGACCAGCTTCACGTCTCCAGCGAGCCTGCTGCAGACATGGAGTCGGTCGGCTCCACCGACCCGATGCTCGTCGACTCCGACACGGCATCGCTCGACGCCTACCCCACTGACGTGGTGGTCTTCGACGACCCTCTCCCTCGAGCTGACAGTGGCAGCAGCGCTGTCACCGAAGTGCTGGTCATCAACCACGTCGCCAACTCGGGCGAGAACGCCCACGACGCCCTGCAAGCGGCGATGCACGACCTCTCCGTCCCCATCCCGGCCGATGCCGACGCCGAGACCCTGGAGGCACGCCGCCTCGCCCTCATCGCGGAGGGCCAGAAGATAGCCTCCATGAGGCGCCTCACCGAGGCCCACCAGCGCGAAGTCGACCGCGCCGCCTTCGGTACACCGCCGCCTAGCGGCCCGAGCCGAGCCGGCTTCGTCTAGAAGCGCGGCGCGGCTGTCGCCAGCATGCTGGAGGCAGATTGCCCTATCTACGCCACCCCGCTCGAGAATCTGCGAGCCGCTCAGGCGGCTGCAGAAGAGCTCAATGGGCTGGGAGCCGATGAGCTCCCCTACATGACAAGACGGATCCAGCAGCTGATCGACGCGGCTGCAGAACGGCACGAAGCCGGCGCCCGTGCTGATAGTCATCCCCCGCGCCGGGAGCACGCCGCAACGTCCCGCTCGCCGACTGCGAGCGGCACGCCAGAAGAAAGACAAGGAGCCGGCTGCCAGCCGCAGCCGGACTCGCATCACCATCGAGCGCGACGCGGAGGGCCGCCCTCGAGCAGTAGAGCACCAAGGAAATCTGCCTCCTCCCCCGCCTCGAAGAGAAAGACGCCTCACTCCGCCGCCTATCACACACCCAACTCTTGGCGACCGACTCGGCCGCCGAGAAGGAGTCGGCGAGAACGACGCCCGCCACAGGATCGACCGCCTTGCTCGATCCTTGGCGTTAGAAGAAGAAGACGATGTCGGCCCGCCATGCTTTGGCCCCCGCATCCGCGACGAGCCCTTCCCCAAAGGGTTCTCGTTCCCCAGAGACACGCCCAAGTACAACGGCTCAGTGAAGCCGGAAGATTGGCTCATCGACTACTCCACGGCCGTCAGCATAGCCAACGGCAATCGGCGCGTCGCCGTGAAGTACGTCCCCCTCATGCTGCAAGGCACGGCACGCACGTGGCTCAACAGCCTCAAGCCGCACAGCATCAACAGCTGGCTGGACTTCACAAAAGTCTTTGTCCGCAACTTCACCAGCACCTACAAGCGGCCTCCCAAGCCTCGCCAGCTCTCCCTCTGTGTCCAAGGGCCCAACGAATCGACCCGCGACTACCTCACGCGGTGGGCTGAGCTCCGCAACTCCTGCGAGGGGGTGCATGAGGTCCAGGCCATCGAGTACTTCACCGCCGGGTGCTGAGAGGGCACCCTCCTCAAGCACCGACTCCTCTGCGATGAGCCGGCTACCCTCGACGAGTTGCTGGTCACCGCAGACAAGTACGCCACGGCCGACTCCTCGATGAAGACCGAGCTGCGAGTAGACGCCTCTGGGAAGGTGATCGCCCCAGCTCCCAAGACGCCGGCTGGCGACCCTAATCGGCGCCCCTACCAGAACGACCACAAGCGCAAGGCCCCCATGCCGACTTCGACCAGTCGGCAGGTGGCTACTGTTGAAGATGAGCAGCCCGAAGAACGGCCCGCTCCCAAGAAGAAGGGTGGCAGGCCGGCTTGGCAGCCGGCTTTCTCCTACGAGCAAGCTCTTGATGCCCCCTGCAAGTTCCACAGCGGCGCGAAGCCGTCAAATCACACAACCCGGAAATGCCATTGGCTCACCCGCATCACCAAGGGTGAGGGGATGTTGCCGCCTCCGCCTCCCGGCCCGCCGCCTCCAGCCCCCCAGCAGCCGGCGGCTCGGCCGACAGTCGGCGCCATCCAAGACGAATTCCCTGAAGAACACGCCGCCTACGTCGTCTTCACCAGTCAAGCCGACGACAAACGCAGCCGGCGCCGACAGCATCAAGAAGTTAATGCAGTCGCCTCTAGCGCCCCCGAGTTCATGCACTGGTCAGAAAAGCCAATCAGCTGGAGCCAGGCCGACCACCCAGAGGTGATGCCCTCTCCTGGCTCCTATGCGATGGTCTTGGACGTCACCCTCGCGACGGAGAGGCGAGCTGCCAGATTTTCCCGCATCCTGATAGACGGCGGAAGCAGTATCAACATACTGTACCGCGATACCATGGAAAAGCTGAACATCAAAGCGAAGCAGCTCATGCCAAGCCGCACCGTCTTCCATGGTATCGTCCCCGGCCTGTCTTGCTCCCCAATCGGCAAGATCAAAATGGATGTTCTCTTCGGAGACAAAGATCATTTCCGCCGAGAAGCAATATGGTTCGAGGTAGTGGATTTGGAGAGCCCCTATCATGCACTGCTTGGCCGACGCCAAGTTCATGGCTGTGCCCCACTACGCCTACCTGAAGATGAAGATGCCGAGCTCGAAGGGGATCATCACGGTAGCCGGCGACTACAAGAAGTCCACCGAGTGCGCCATGGCCAGTAGCCGGCTGGCCGAGTCCCTCGTGGTGGCAGAAGAGAAGAAGATGCTGGAACGGGTTGTGGCCATGGCGGGCAAGCAGCCGGCCTTGTCCCCCAACCCCAAAGATTGTGATGCGCAGGGCTCCTTCCAGCCTGCCAAAGAGACGAAGAAGATACCTCTGGACCCGGAGAACCCGGAGAGGTTCGCTGTCATTGGGGCGAACTTGGACAGTAAATAGGAAGGCGAGCTCATCGACTTCCTCCGTGAGAATCGAGACATTTTTGCATGGTCCCCAAAGGACATGCCGGGTGTCCCGAAGGATTTCGCCGAGCACAAGCTACATGTCCGAGCTGATGCGAAGCCGGTCAAGCAACCCCTCCGCCGACTGTCAGAAGAGAAGCGAAGAATTGTGGGAGAAGAGATAGCCCGGCTCCTTGCCGCTGGCTTTATCATGGAAGTGTTCTTTCCAGAATGGCTTGCCAACCCAGTTCTGGTTCTGAAAAAGAATAACAAGTGGCGTATGTGTATAGACTACACCAGCCTGAACAAGGCCTGCCCAAAGGATCCGTTTGCTCTACCACGGATTGACCAAGTGATAGACTCCACAGCTGGATGCGAGCTGTTAAGTTTTTTGGATGCTTACTTAGGGTACCATCAGATCAAGTTGGACCCAGCTGACCGCCTGAAGACTGCCTTCATCACACCCTTTGGAGCTTTCTGCTACCTGACTATGACATTCGGCTTGAGAAATGCCGGTGCCACTTTTCAGCGTTGCATGCAGAAATGTCTCTTGAAACAACTCGGCAGAAATGCCCACGTCTATGTAGACGACATTGTGGTGAAGACAGAGAAGCGCGGCACCCTGCTGGAAGACCTGAAAGAAACATTCGCCAACTTGCGCCGATTCCAAATCAAGCTCAACCCCGAGAAGTGCGTGTTCGGAGTACCAGCCGGCCAGCTGCTAGGCTTCCTGGTCTCCGAACGCGGCATCGAGTGCAACCCCGTCAAGATCAAGGCCATCGAGAGGATGGAGATCCCCACCAAACTGCGAGATGTGCAGAAGTTCACTGGCTGCTTAGCCTCCCTGAATCGTTTTATCAGCCGACTAGGAGAGAAGGCTCTCCCCCTGTACCGACTCATGAAGAAGTCCACTCACTTCGAGTGGAACGACCAAGCCGACCAAGCCTTCCATGAGTTGAAGAAAATGCTGACCACTCCGCCTGTCCTGGCAGCGCCGACTGAGAAGGAGCCCATGCTCCTCTACATCACCGCGACTAGCCGAGTCGTCAGCACTGTTATTGTAGTCCAGCGCCCGGAAGAAGGCCGAGCCCAGCTAGTCCAGAGACCGGTATACTATCTCAGCGAAGTGCTATCCAGCTCAAAGCAAAACTACCCGCATTATCAGAAGATGTGCTATGGGGTGCACTTCGCTGCCAAGAAACTGAAGCCCTACTTCCAAGAGCACCCCATCATGGTCGTGTGCACTGCCCCGCTCGCCGAGATCATAGGCAGCCGGGATGCATCCAGCCGGGTGGCTAAATGGGCCATTGCATTGGCGCCCTACACAATCTTCTACCAACCCCGCACCGCCATCAAGTCGCAAGCATTGGCCGACTTCCTCGTCGACTGGGCCAAGACCCAGTACCTACCGCCGTCTCCCGACTCTAACCATTGGCGGATGCACTTTGACGGGTCCAAGATGCGCACCGGCTTGGGAGCCGGCATCGTCCTCACCTCTCCCAAAGGCGACAAGCTCAAGTACACGCTGCAGATCCACTTCGCCGCCTCCAACAACGTGGCCGAGTACGAGGCGCTCGTACATGGGCTCCGGCTAGCCAAAGAGCTCGGCATACGCCGGATCCTGTGCTACGGCGACTCAGACTTGGTGGTCCAGCAATCATCTGGCGACTGGGATGCCAAGGACGCGAACATGGCGAGCTATCGATTCCTCGTCCAGAAGATCTGCGGATACTTCGAGGGGTGCGAGTTCCTCCACGTGCCAAGGGCCGACAACGACCAAGCAGATGCCCTAGCACGGATCGGCTCCACCCGACAGGCCATACCGACTGGCGTCTCCCTCCAGCGCCTCCTCAAGCCGTCCATCAAGCCGTCTCCAGAGTCGGATTCCATCTTCGTACCGCCTACGCCAGATACAGCCGGATCCGACTGGAGAAACCCCGCAGGCGGCACGGGGACTTCGACAACTGGCCCGGGGACTGCCGTAGTCGCACCCAGCCCGGGGACTTCAGAACCCGGCCCGGGGACTGCAGCAGTCGGCCCGGGGACTGCAACGACACAAGAAGCGGTGGCCGACTCCAACTCCATGCCACCCAACCCACCCACCTGAGTCATGGTGGCTACATTAACAGAAGAAGAAGTCACAGCTCCGTCATGGGCCCAGCCCATCCTCAAGTTCCTAGTCAGCAGAGAGCTGCCGGCTGATGAGATCTCAGCGAGACTGGTGCAACGACGAGCCGCAGCATATACAATAATCAACAGAGAGCTTGTGAAGCGCAGCGTCACTGGGGTCTTCCAGCGCTGTGTCGAGCCAGAAAAAGGAGTGGCAATCCTCAAAGACATCCACCAAGGCGAATGCGGCCACCACGCAGCCTCAAGATCACTCGTGGCCAAGGCTTTCTGCCATGGTTTCTTCTGGCCGACTGCCTTGGAGGATGCTAAAGACATAGTCAAGAGCTGCAGAGGATGCCAAGTTTTTAGTTCCAAGCAACACCTGCCGGCTTCTGCACTCAAGACCATTCCCCTCACCTGGCCTTTTGCCGTCTGGGGACTGGACATGGTGGGCCCTTTCAAGACAGCCCGCGGTGGCCTGACAGACCTACTTGTTGCTGTGGACAAGTTCACAAAGTGGATTGAAGCAAAGCCGATTAAGAAGCTGAACGGGCCGACTGCAGTGACATTCATCACTGACATCACTACTCGGTACGGCGTGCCACACAGCATCATCACCGACAACGGCACGAACTTCGCCAAAGGAGCACTGGCACGTTTCTGCGCGACGCAGGGCATCCGACTGGACCTAGCGTCCGTTGCCCACCCGCAGTCAAATGGCCAGGTCGAGCGAGCAAATGGACTCATCCTCTCCGGCATCAAGCCTCGACTAGTTGTACCACTGGAGCGATCGGCCGGCTGCTGGCTCGATGAGCTGCCGGCTGTCCTCTGGAGTCTGCGCACTACACCCAAAAAGTCAACCGGCTTCACTCCATTCTTCCTCGTGTATGGTGCCGAGGCTGTCATCCCAACAGACATTGAGTTCGACTCGCCTCGGATCACCATGTACACGGAAGAGGAGGCCAAGGAAGCAAGAGAAGACGGCGTCGACCTACTGGAAGAAGGCCGGCTGTTAGCACTCAGCCGGTCTGCCATCTACCAGCAAGGGCTGCGCCGCTACTACAACCGCAAGGTCAAGCCAAGATCCTTCCAAGAGGGCGACCTTGTGCTCCGGCTGATCCAGCAAACAGCCGGCCAGCACAAGCTCTCGGCCCCTTGGGAAGGCCCCTTCGTCGTCAGCAAGGCACTCGGCAACGACTCCTACTACCTGATCGACGCACAAAAACCAAGAGCACGCAAGAGAGACGACTCCGGCAAGGAGCCGGAGCGACCATGGAACGCAAACCTCCTGAGACGATTTTACAGTTGAAAGCAGTATGTATCATGCTACCCCTTTTGTATTAAGTACAAACCAACAGGCCCCCCGAACAGTACTCGGGGACTGCCTTTGTTTACCTATGAATGACAAGTGTCATATCCATGAATGTATTATTACATTTGATTTCTTGTCTGGCACCGGGTTCGACTAGTCGGCCCGGGGACTGGCCGCCTTGAGCTATATTAAAAGTTCTACCTAAAGTCAAAAAAGTAGTGTGCCGGCCCCCGAATCCTCTCTTGTTGAAAGTCGCAGCTCGAAGAACCGACTGTCCGACTAGCAAGAGGCAAGGCAGAAAGGATGCCCACACGAAAAACGGCTAAGGACCAACGAACTTATATAGCAAAAGGACGGCCTCCAAACACGCCTGCCAGCTGTCAGAACAGCCGGCTGGCTGGCTTCCTAAACACTTAGCTTTAGTCCAGCAAAGCTAGAGTACTTCCCCCCCAATCGGCCAAGCACTCCTCCAGCTACAGATTGCAGAGCAACTGTTGGACTGGGGAGGCGGCAACCAAGGGAGGGCGGCAAAGGAAAAAGCGGAAGGATAAAAAGCAAAACAAGGAAAGGCCAAATGCATGCATAAGTTATATATACATATAAAAAGCCCCCAACAGGCTGGCAACAGACATGAGTTCGAATACACCCAGTGGGTGGAATTGTGCAGACTTAACCAAACATTGTTCCAAAAGTAACAAGACAGGAAAACAAAAGATGGCAGACTAGGGCGCGGTGCGGAAGCCGAGCTGGTCTGTGGAGATGGCCTTGCCGGCTGAAGGAGTGGCCGCCTAGCGGGTCTCGGCTTGGCCACCACCAGTGGCAGGCGACGCACTCGCACGCGACGTAGTGCTGGAGGCGCGGTCAAGCTGAGGCGGGTCGGCTGCTCCACCAGCCAGCTCGGCGTCTTCACCCTCCTCCTCCTCCTCTTCACCCTCGTCGCTGGAGTCGATCTCCTCCGCCGAGTCTTCACCGTCCGCCGGGTTCAGCCCGAACCACTCTTCCGGCTGGGCGACACCGTTGTCGTCCACCTCGGGGGCGAAGATGCTGGTGTCGGTGTAGTCGGCGATCGCCGAAGCCCGCCGGAAGATAGCCGGCCGCGCCGGCTCCAGCTCCGTGTCGGCTTGCTGCCGCCAGGTAGCCAGCTGATCCAGGCTCAGGCCGGGATACCAGGCCTTGACGAACTCCAGTGCCCGCCTGGCGCCGGAGCGAGCCGCCGAGGCCTTCCAAGCTTCGAAGCGGCCGACTGCCACCTCCAGCCAGTCGACAGTCCGACTGGGGGTGCGAGGAACCACTTGGCTGGGCCAGAGGGCGGCCAAGACTTGCGCCCCGGCACGCTGAAGCCGGCGGAGCAGTTGGTGAGCCGGCTGGATGCGGGCCTGGATCGCCAAGAGCTGCTCCTCCAGCGAACGGCCGACGGTTGGCGAAATCTCGAAGCCAGCCAGCCTCCGCGCCTGGCGGCGGGCCTCGATGGTCTGGTTGGCGGCGGTAGAGTAGCCAGGGAAATATTCTGCGCAAGAAGGAAGAAAAGAAGAAGAAAAAAGCACCAAGTTAGAAAACAAGCCAAAAGTGGCAGATGGCAAGAAAGGACGAAGAGGTAGGCGGCTTACCGTCAACCAGATCTTCGATCTGACCGTAGCCAGAGATCAGAGTTTGCCTGGCCTCAGCCCAGCCAGCCGCCTCCGTCTCGTACTCGGCCTGGAGGGCAGCTTCGCGGTCCTGCACCACCTTCAGAGCCGCCTTGTGGCCTTCCTCCTGGTCGGCCAACTTCTTGGCCAGGCGGTCGCATTCCTGCACCAAGGCGGCGAGCTCGGCATCCTTGGCACGAAGGGCAGTCTGAGACTCCCCCAGCTGTGCCCTCAGACTGGCATTGGCCGCTGCAGAGACTGCAGAAAAAGAAAGAACAGTAAGAGGAAGTCGTCAAGGAAGATCCGACCCGACTGCTCAGCAGTCGGCCCAAATCTCGGGGACTACACCCAGTGGGTGCGCTGACGCGCCCCCACATGAGATAAAGAACAAAGCACGTACCTCGGCTCTCAGTAAGGTCGGCGGTCTTCTGGGTCAGCTCCCGAGCCTGGGATTTGAAGGCGGCCGCACGAAGATTGTGGTAGTCCTGCAAGATACACAGAAGATCGAAGTAAGAACAAGAATAGCAAAGATAAATCCACTAAGAAGTTCCAAGCCGCCTGCTCAGCAGCCAACTCGGAACTCGGGGACTACACCCAGTGGGTGCGCTGACGCGCCCCCGCGGAAGAAATAAAGATCAAGAAGAAATCAAAATCAAGAAGAAGCAAGATGGGAAGACTAACCCGGATAGCCGCCCGCGTCGCAAGGAATTCGTCGGTGAACTGCCTCCGTGCCATAGCCTGGCCCTGGAGCCGGGTCCGGACGTCCTGCGCAGCCACGTTCATCACGGCCGTCCCTCTGCCTGGCGTCCACCCCGAGGTAGCGCTGGCCGCCTCCGCATCTTGGGCCGACGAGCTGGAGCCCACGGCCGGCTGCGGCTCCGACGCGGCCTTCTGTGGCTCCGACGCAGCTTTCCCCGCGGGACGACTCGGGGGCACCCGGACCGCCATCTCAGTCCTCGCGACCGGCTCACCCCCCGCCGACTGCGCAGGCGGCGGATCAGGCCTGCCGCCTTGAGCCGCCCCAGTTGGCGGGGTCGGCACCGGCGCCCTCTCCAGGATAATGACGTCGTCGTCTCTCCCCAACCCTGGCTGGTCGCCGCTGGCTCCCTCTGGCGAGGGCTCAATGTCCTCAGGCGCCATGACGCGCAGCGGGGTGACCATCAGGACCTCCCCCGCCGCCGCTGTAGCTGCAGCCTCTGCTTGGGCCCTGGCTGCGGCATCGGCGAGCACCTTCGCCGCCTCCTCCTCCCGTGCCGCCTGGGCGGCGGCCGCCTTCCGTGCCTCCGCCTCCCGCGCCTCCTGCTCCTCCCGCGCCTCCTGCTCCTCCCGCGCCTCCTGCTCCTCCCGCGCCTCCCGCGCGTTCCGTTCCGTCGCCGCCTGAAGCTCGGCGCGGGGGTCCACACGGCGAGTGGTGCTCCCAGACCCCCTCGGCGACTCAACGACGGAGGCGGCGGCCGCCCGCTCAAGCGACAACGGAGCTCTGATCGTTGGAGAAAAAGACAAGGGTTCAGGAACCACCAGAGAAAAGAAAGAAAAAAGAGTATACGAAAGAATGTGAACTTACGCCGACACGATCTGCGGTTGCTTCACCGTCTTGCGGAAGCGAGCCGCCTTCGCGGCCGCCTCCTCCCGCCTGGTTGCCGCCGCCCCGCCCCTGGGTTTCTTTGTCCGACTGCCGAACAAACCCTGGGCGGCGCGACGCTTTTGCCCTCCGCCCTGAGCAGGCGGTGCAGCGGAGGAACCCGCGCCGCGTCCAGATGCCGGCTGGCGGCGCGGGGCGACTTCGGCCTCATCATCGTCCGGCCAGTCGTCGAAGGTGACTCCGAGCCCGGAGCCGCCTGCTTCGCCGCCGGCTTGGCCACCACCCGGCTCGATGTTATCGTCCATACTGGCCGCCCCCAAGTCGGGGTCCTCCAGATCGTGTTCCATCCGGTCGGGGACGAATCGACGCTCCGTGTCTGATCCGCCGGCCGGCCGAAGAAGAGGGCTCTGTCGAAAAACAAGCCGACTAAGTTAGAGTCGGCCAAGAGGAACTCGGCAACGAAGTTAAGAGAAAAAGAAGAAACAAGGAGAGCATACCGTGGGCGGTGGATTGGCTCGGCTGTATGGCTCCTTGCCGAACTGCCACTCTTCGGTGAGTTTGCAGTTCGCGAGGTAGTTCACCATATAGGTGACCTCCTCATGCGGCATGTCCTTGGTGCACATCCGGCTCGGATCGAGCTGGCCGCTCATCTGACAGATCAGATGAGGACGACTCTGGAGCGGAAGAACCCGGCATGTGACGAAGGCGGCCAGCAGGTCGGGCCCCGTCAAGCCCTCCGACTGGGTCAGCTCTCGCACTCGGGCGACGGCGGCGGACCCGGCCGGCGTCAGAGTCACGGCCCGGAAGGACCACTGGGGCCGCCTGCCCGCCGGAGGGCCGGCTACGTAAGCCGGCAGGTTGATGTAGTCGCCCCGCGGGGCGATGTTCCGCACGTAGAAGTACGACTTTTGCCACTTCTTCACCGATTGGATCAGCGTGATGACGGGGAAGGGGTTGTCGGCGACCGACCTCCGGGACGCGATGAAGGCGCTAGTCTGAGCCGGCACGCCCTGCATGCGCGTGCCCAGCTTGGACTGGAAGAACTCCCCCCAGAGCTCGAGGGTAGGGAGGATGCCGAGGTAGCCCTCACACAGGGTGACGAAGGCCGACAGCAGCACCACCGCGTTTGGGGTGAGGTGGTGCGGCTGGAGCTGGTAGAAATCGAGCCAGGAGCGGAAGAAGGCGCTCACTGGCAGGCCGATGCCGCGCAAGAAGTGCGAGCGGAAGACCACCCGCTCGCCCTCCCGCGGCTCCGGCGTAATTTCCCTCGCCGGTGCGAGGCGGACCTCCACCTTGTCCGCGCCGGGCAGCCACCGCGTCTGGCGGAGGAACTCGACGTGGTCTTCGTGGACATTGGAGCCGTCCCAATCCCCGCCATATTGCTCCGTGGCGGGAGGCATGGTGAGAACAAGTGCGGCGACGGAGGAGCGAGTAGTAGAAGAGCGCGGCGGCGAGGCGCTGTCGCGAGAAACGGCGAGCGAAGAAGATGGTGGAAGTAGGAGGAGCGTGCGAGGGCCTGCCGCCCTCCACCTCCCCCTACTTATAGTTTCGCGAGGCAAGGCCAGGAAGGCCGGACATGGGGGGAGACGTGGGGATTAACTGCACCCATTCCCCCACGCCTCGCGATTATTGCGCCCTAAAGGCGAGCCGAAACTGCCGCAAGAAGACGTGCGGGCGGTTTCGGGATGCAGAGAATCCGTGCCTGGGCCCGGGCGTGGACGCCTGGGCCTGCTGCGACGTCCCGTCGCGCGCGTGGGCTGGCAGGCTTTCCGGCCAAGAAGGGCCACGTGGTTCGCAGATGGCAAGTGGCCGGCCCGCGGCCCGGTGCACGTACTGGCGAGCTCCCGCCCACCGACTACCGGAGTTTTCGACCAAGGCGGCGCGCATAACCAAAGACGGCTCCCAGCTGCCGGCTTGATAAGATAGGAAGCTGATCGAGCTTCTCAAACTCCTAACCAACCTCGACGCCTAATCAGCTTCGGGGACTACTGTCGGAGTAAATGGCCACGGGTAGCCTAACCGACTGCCCCTGGTTCTTCTGAAAAAATTATCAGGCCTTTGGGCCTCCAAGCACTCCAAGCACTGGGCCGCCTTCCCTGGCCGGCTACCTCTGAAGCCGACTCCCGGAAGGCGACCCAGCCTCGGCAACCTCTCCCCAGGACAACCACGGGGTGGCGGACTCCAGGAAGCCGGCCAAGAAGAGCGCCGACTCCAAGAAGCCGGCCGAGACCACAACCACCAAAGCTACATCCACATAACGGTGACAAGACGGGGTGTGGCCACAGTGCGGCCCACTACCCCTGAGGCCCGAGGCAGGCATGGCTACAGGAGGCCGTACGGGATGGCCGCCTCCCGTTCGGCTCGGCACTGTAGCCACGCCAGCCTCAACGTCATCCACGACCGACTCCGGTATGGCCCGCGGGCGGCAGGCCCCTTTTGCCAGAGAGAGGTGCAAAGGCGGCCTGGCCTCCCCCAGTCGGCCAGGGGTGTAGCCGGCCCCCAGAAGCCGGCTACTCCCTTCCTCGAAGTAGGAGCCCCATTAAGGAGACAAGACGAGGTAAGGCTACAGTGAGAGCCCTCGAGGTGGCACACTGTAGCCACGCTTACCTCGACAAAGCCCTCGTCATCAGAGACGGGGCTACAGTAAGCAGCCGCCGACAAGACCCTAGGCGGTGGGGCCGGCCTGTCGGCCAAGAGGCCGGCAGCCGGCGGGACCCCCCAGTCGGCGGGCCCCAACAGCCGGCGGAGAAGCCGGCGAGCGTAGACACTGACGGCTGGGACCAGAGCCTAGCCGGATTACAATTGTACCCCCGGGGGTAGGCCTATATAAACCCCTCGGGGCACCCATGCAAAGGGTTAGCTTCTAAACACAGCACACACACCATAGAGATAGAGAGAAGCAAGAGCTAGCCTTGTTCTTCTTCTCCCTTGAACCCAACAGCTCTAGGAGCGATTGTAGCTACCTTTCCTGATCTAGTGATCATGCGGAGACCCCGCAGAGCAGGACTAGGGGTGTTATCTCCTCGGAGAGCCCCGAACCTGGGTAAGATCCGCCGGCGTGCATGTCTTCACCTCATCCCATTTCCAGGCACCGGCGATGTCTTATTGGCACCCACAATGATAAGCCATCCGTTGGCATATGTCGCACCAACCACCCGACAAAGACCATGAGGTTCTTCAATAGGTAATGGATTAAGATCATATGTTTCTTCAACAGGTGGTAGATTAAGACCATGTATTTCTTTAATAGGAGGTAAATTCTTAACTTCTTCAGCTTTAATACCTTTTTCTTTCATAGATTTCTTTGCCTCTTGCATATCTTCAGGACTGAGAAATAGAACACCTCTCTTCTTCGGAGTTGGTTTAGGAATAGGATCAGGAACTGGCTCAGGAGCTGGCTCAGGAAGTGTCCAATTATTTTCATTTGTCAACATATTATTCAATTGGATTTCGGCTTCATCCGGTGTTCTTTCCCTGAAAACAGAACCAGCACAACTATCCAGGTAATCTCTGGAAGCATCGGTTAGTCCATTATAAAAGATATCAAGTATTTCATTTTTCTTGAGAGGATGATCACGCAAAGCATTAAGTAACTTGAGAAGCCTCCCCCAAGCTTGTGGGAGACTCTCTTCTTCAATTTGCACAAAGTTGTATATTTCCCTCAAAGCAGCTTGTTTCTTATGAGCAGGGAAATATTTAGCAGAGAAGTAATAAATCATATCCTGGGGACTACGCACACAACCAGGATCAAGGGAATTAAACCATATCTTAGCATCACCCTTTAATGAGAACGGAAATATTTTAAGGATATAAAAGTAGCGAGATCTCTCATCATTAGTGAACAGGGTGGCTATATCATTTAATTTAGTAAGATGTGCCACAACAGTTTCAGATTCATAGCCATGAAAAGGATCAGATTCAACCAAAGTAATTATATCAGGATCAACAGAGAATTCATAATCCTTATCGGTAACATAGATAGGTGAAGTTGCAAAAGCAGGGTCAGGTCTCATTCTATCATTAAGAGATTACTGATTCCATTTAGCTAATAATCTCTTGAGCTCATATCTATCTTTGCAAGCTAAAATAGCTAAAGAAGCTTCTTTATCAAAAACATAACCCTCAGGAATAACAGGCAAGTTTTCATCATCACTTTCATCAATATAATCAGTTTCAATAATTTCTATCTCTCTAGCCCTTGCAATTTGTTCATCAAGAAATTCACCAAGGGGTACAGTAGTATCAAGCATAGAAGTAGTTTCTTCATAAGTATCATGCATAGCAGACGTGGCATCATCAATAACATGCGACATATCAGAACGAATAGCAGAAGCAGGTTTAGGTGTCGCAAGCTTACTCAAAACAGAAGGTGAATCAAGCGCAGAGCTAGATGGCAGTTTCTTACCTCCCCTCGTAGTTGAGGGATAAATTGTTGTCTTAGCGTCTTTCAAGTTCTTCATAGTGACCAGCAGATATAAATCCCAAGTGACTCAAAGAATAGAGCTATGCTCCCCGGCAACGGCGCCAGAAAATAGTCTTGATAACCCACAAGTATAGGGGATCGCAACAGTTTTCGAGGGTAGAGTATTCAACCCAAATTTATTGATTCGACACAAGGGGAGCCAAAGAATATTCTCAAGTATTAGCAACTGAGTTTTCAATTCAGCCACAGCTGGATAACTTAATATCTGCAGCAAAGTATTTAGTAGCAAAGTAATATGATAGTAGTGGTAACGGTAACAAAAGTAACGGTAGCAAAAGTAATATTTTTGGTGTTTTGTTGTGATTGTAACAGTAGCAACGGAAAAGTAAATAAGCGAAGAACAATATATGAAAAGCTCGTAGGCATTGGATTGGTGATGGAGAATTATGCCGGATGCGGTTCATCATGTAACAATCATAACATGGGGTGACACAGAACTAGCTCCAATTCATCAATGTAATGTAGGCATGTATTCAGAATATAGTCATACGTGCTTATGGAAAAGAACTTGCATGATCTTTTGTCCTACCCTCCCGTGGCAGCGGGGTCCTAATGGAAACTAAGGGATATTAAGGCCTCTTTTTAATAGAGAACCGGAACAAAGCATTAGCACATAGTGAATAAATGAACTCCTCAAACTATGGTCATCACCGGGAGTGGTCCCAATTATTGTCACTTCGGGGTTGCCGGATCATAACACATAGTAGGTGACTATAGACTTGCAAGATAGGATCAAGAACTCACATATATTCATGAAAACATAATAGGTTCAGATCTGAAATCATGGCACTCGGGCCCTAGTGACAAGCATTAAGCATAGCAAAGTCGTAGCAACATCAATCTCAGAACATAGTGTATACTAGGGATCAAACCCTAACAAAACTAACTCGATTACATGATAGATCTCATCCAACCCATCACCGTTCAGCAAGCCTACAATGGAATTACTCACGCACGGCGGTGAGCATCATGAAATTGGTGATGGAGGATGGTTGATGATGACGACGGCGACAAATCCCCCTCTCCGGAGCCCCGAACGGACACTAGATCAGCCCTCCTGAGAGGTTTTATGGCTTGGCGGCGGCGCTGCATCGTAAAACACGATGAGTCCTTCTCCCTGATTTTTTTCTCCCCGAAAGCAAATATATAGAGTTGGAGTTGAGGTCGGAGGAGCTCCAGGGGGCCCACGAGGTAGGGGGCGTGCCCTAGGGGGGAGGGCGCGCCCCCACCCTCGTGGACAAGGTGTGGGCCCCCTGGTCTTCATCTTTTGCAAGGATTTTTTATTATTTCCAAATAGACGTTCCGTGGAGTTTCAGGTCATTCCGAGAACTTTTTTTCTGCACATAAATAACACCATGGAAAGTCTGCTGAAAACAGCGTCAGTCCGGGTTAGTTCCATTCAAATCATGCAAGTTAGAGTCCAAAACAAGGGCAAAAGTGTTTGGAAAAGTAGATACGACGGAGACGTATCAATCACCATACCACTGTGGTGCGAAACATGTTCTGGTTGACCTACGAGGTTCGATAGTAACTTGATCCGAAGTTTCATGTTCATTATCATTAGCTTCCTCTGTAGTTGGTGTACGCATCACGGGAACGGTTTTCTGTGATGAGCTACTTTTCAATTCGAGAGAAGGTACAATTACCTCATCAAGTTCTACTTTCCTCCCACTCACTTCTTTCGAGAGAAACTCCTTCTCTAGAAAGTTTCCTTTGTTGGCAACAAAGATCTTGCCTTCGGATTTGTGGTAGAAGGTGTACCCAATTTTATCCTAAGGGTATCCTATGAAGACGCACTTCTCCGATTTGGGTTCGATCTTATCAGGCTAAAGCCTTTTGAGATAAGTCTCGCAACCCCAAACTTTAAGAAATGACAGCTTAGGTTTCTTGCCAACAAACCACAGTTCATATGGTGTCGTCTCAACGGATTTAGACGGTGCCCTATTTAACGTGAATGCAGCTATCTCTAATGCATAACCCGAAAACGATAGTGGTAAATCGGTAAGAAACATCATAGATCGCACCATATCTAATAAAGTACGGTTACGACGTTCGGACACACCATTACGCTGTGGTGTTCCAGGTGGCGTGAGTTGTGAAACTATTCCACATTGTTTTAAATGAAGGCAAACTCGTAACTCAAATATTGTCACGACCGGTTTTTCAATAAAATAATTATTGAGAAACCAATCCCTGTAACGGACCAGCGAGGAAGAATTCCTTCTCACTGATAGAAAATACATTGGTCACAGAAGAAAAAAATACCAGGAGTACTAAATATAATACAAAGTTGAGCAGAGACTGCCCAACAATTTATTACATGCACGCCGATAAAACAATACGGCGCATAGGGTGGCAGACTACTAACTCACGATAATGACGATGGTGGAGATATCACCGCGAGGCGAGTGATATGTCTCCAGAAGACTACAGCTCTTCGAGCATCGGAGTGAGACTCGAGAAGACTTATTGCGGGTGGCGGAAGCGTATACGATACAAGTGACCAAAATCCGGGATCGCGCAGGACTGACTGGGACTCCTCTAGGCATCGGACGCGCTATCAAACTCTTCATCCAAGAGATCGCCTTCGTCAACATCTGGCCAAATCAACAAGCCAGGTGAGTACTATGAAAGTACTCGCAAGACAGTTCGGACATAAGGTATAACAAATGCAAACATGAAACACATGAATAAGTTAACCAGTGTGATCAGACATAGAGATAATAAATACTGGGTGCCAAGCGAGGGTCTGAATGACGCCTCGAGCGGAAACTGCCGAATAGTAATACGGGTGCCAAACGAGTGTCTGAAAGACTCCTCGAGAGGAAAATGCGGAATAATAATACAGGTGCCAAACGAGTGTCTGAAAGACTCCTCGAGCGGAAAATGCGGAATAATAATGCAGGTGCCAAACGAGTGTCTGAAAGACTCCTCGAGCGGAAAATGCGGAATAATAATACAGGTGCCAAACGAGTGTCTGAAAGACTCCTCGAGCGGAAAATGCGGAATGATAATGCCACAGTCGGGCGTCGAGGCGACACCACATAAAGGGCTTATAACAGAAAGTAAAGGCAGTGCATGCCGCAGTCGGACGTCTGAGCGACATCACATAAAGGGCTTATATCGAAAGTGAGAAACGAGTACACGCCACAGTCGAACGTCTGCGCGACGTCACCTAAAGGGCTTATATCACATTTCATTATTACAACAGCTCGGAGACATAAATTATCACAAGCATGAGACACAAAATAAAGCTTGTCCATCCACTGGAATAACAATAAAACCTGAGATTTTACCACTTGAGCTTGTTCACCGGGGACAAGTTTTTCACATGGATAGATATGGATATAATGTATACACTACTGATCATGGATACGATGATTTGGAAAGAATTGACTCTGCAGAGTTTGTACTTAACCACAGCCAACGGATTTCAGTAGTCACGGGGACTAGTTCCGTCTATGGTGTTCTGGAAGGAACACGTCTAACCAGTACACACCCAATTCAACCATCCGAAGCCAGGGATCACCCTCGGCAACATTCAAGAAAAACCTTGAGTCGGGGAGGCTACAACCTCGCGTAGCATGGGATCAAATTTCTATACGCGCGCTATAAGGGGGTGCCCCCCCTCTCGGTCCCAACCGGAAACACCCATGCCCCCTGACCGAATGACTGGCTCCGTCACCTCTCCCGGAACCTACGGCAATCACGAAACGGGTACTAACGTGAAAACCAACACATGCACAGAAACTTTGCCAAATATTTCCCAAATAGATCCCATAAAAAACTAGACAAAATTTTAAGAATGTTAGAAAAAGAATCACTCAAAAATACCTTTTTATTAAAAAGTTATAAAGGTTTCTGTCCAGGGACCTTTCTGTAATGAAACAGAAAAGTTCCAGGGTTTTAACTGAGAAAACAGAAAACGGTTCGTTTGGAAATGCGCAAGCGCAAGAGAGAAGACGTATTTTGCCCGAAGGCGTCAACAGAAAACGGTTCGGGGAAATAGAACAGAGGCTGACACGCGGGGCCCGCATGTCAGGTTTGAAAAGGCTCGCCGGCGCCCGAAGACGGCGGTGGACGCCGGCGTCGAACCACGGCGAGTTAGGAGAAACGGAGGGTACCAAGAGCTTTGGTGTCTTCTTCCGCGTCGGTGGGTGGTGGACTCGTCCAACGGGGAGCACCACGTCGACGGCGACACTATCTCCGGCGGACGGCGGCTCGGGTGAGGATGGGGAACTCCGGTGGAGGGCTGCAAGCTTCAAATTGAAGTGCGGGTCAGAACGAGAGATGCATGGTGAAGTTACTGGCAAGAGAATGGAGGTTGCGGAGCACACACGGGGGCGAATCGGGCTGGATCCCGTGGCGGGTCGCGGCGGCCGGAGTCGAGGAAGGAGACCTCCTCGGGGCTCTTCCAGTGGCTAGGCGTGCTCTAGAGGAAGTGCAGGGCTGGTGGGTGCTCGAGTTGAAGCTCGGGACCTCTATTTATAGGCAGATCGACGGGGTGGCCGTGAACGGAGAATCTCCGGCGAGCGATTACGGCGGAGCAGTGGGTTGGCAGAGGGTTTGAGCGGTCGGGCAGCATCGGTGGATGTTACGGGACTCGTTTTGCAGCTAAACGGAGCTGGCCCTGGCGTAATGGCGTCTGCCCACGGTGAGGTGACCGCACGGGCTCAACGGCGGCAGAGAGCGCGCTCCGCGCCCTGCGGTTCACGACGAGAGCGGCAGCGCATTCGGGGGAGTGGACGGCCACGCGGCGGGCTCCGGTGGTTTGGGCGGCGCTGGGTGGAGTCGTCGGCGCCGTGTCTCCCGCTGGCGTCCGCAAAGCCGCCGCCGGCGTCGGTCACGGGGCGGCGCACCTCCTGCTGCCCGTCGCCGACGCCCGCAAGGTGCCAGGCGCTCGTGCGTTGCAGGAACAAGTGGGCGAGGATGAGGAGCAAGGCGACGCGGCGGTACTGGCGAGATCGATGCCCGTTTCTGAAGAAAACGACAGCAAGCACTGAACTGAAACTCTGAAGTTACTGAAACTTGACAGTGACCATGCATTGTAGGTGTTCGATAGTAGGTTTTGGTAAAGAGGTAAATTTTGCTGGAGCTGTAACTTGGTGAGATGACCACTCAAAGCACCCAGGGGCTGCATGAATTTATTTGGAATTTTTCGAGAAGGTTTTGAATGAATTTCACCAAATTTGCCAAATCTGGTCCAAACTTGCAGCTGATGTAGTTTGAAAATTTTGAACTGGAGACCAGTGGATCTTCATGGTTCTAGGTTGAGGGTTCAAAGGACTAGGAGGGGAAAGAAGTTTGGTGGTAAAAGTCCAAATAGAAAATGGAGTTCCTTTGTAAATCTCCAAGAGATAGAATAGAAGGCAGAAAATATTTGAATAGAATTTGAATGGAAAATAAATACATGGGGAGGTTCAACTTGCTAGATTTGATGTAAATCATGATCCAGAGGTGAGGGAGTGTTTAGGAGAGAGGATTTGCACTTATGCCATGGCAAGAAGGAATAGTTGAAAGTGGCAAAGTACCTTCCAAAAGCCATAGTGCAAATTCAGAAAAAGCTTTTCAAAAGTTCTTTTCCCAAATGAAAAAAAACATTTTGTCTTGAGTCCAAATGAAGAGCAAGAACTCCCAAGGTCAAAGGCAGATCTTGGGTGAATCCAAATAAAAATTTTGCCATAAAGAAAATATATGAGAGGGAGAGTTCTCTTGAAGAAAAAATTTTAAATCACTCCCCTCAAGTCAAATAAAATCTTTTCAAAAAAATCCAAATAAAAACTTGGGTGCCACAACACCTACCCCCTTAGGAAAAATCTCGTCCTCGAGATTTCTGCTGATCCTCAAATAGATATGGATACTCTACTCGAAGGAAATCCTCCCTTTCCCATGTAGCTTCATCCTCAGTGTGGTTGCTCCACTGAACCCTGAAAAACTTTGTCGTTTTCTGACGGGTCCTCCGTTCAGACTCTTCTAAAATCTTTACTGGCCTTTCTCTGTAGGTGAGATCTGGTTGTATATCAGTGTCCTCATGAGGTACATGTATTTCTGGGTTGCTTACACATTTCCTCAACTGCGAGACGTGGAATACGTCATGGACGTCTGACAGCTCCTTGGGTAGGTCTAGCTGGTAGGCTACCGTGCCTCTTCGTGCCTTCACACAAAATGGTCCAATAAATCTTGGGGCTAGTTTCCCCTTTATTTTGAACCGTTGCAGACCCCTCATAGGAGATACTCGGAGGTATACGGAATCACCAGGTTCAAAGCTGACCTCACGATGCTTCTGATCATAGTAGCTCTTTTGTCGGCTCTGTGCTGTCTTGAGTCTGTCCCTGATTTGTTTAACTTTTTCCTCGGCCTCCTTAAGCATATCTGGGCCGAAGATACGGCTGTCACCTGTTTCTGACCAATTCAATGGGGTACGACACCTCCGTCCGTACAATGCTTCAAAGGGTGCCATTTGCAAGCTGGCTTGGTAACTGTTGTTGTACGCAAATTCGGCATACGGCAAACTCTCTTCCCAACTGGATCCATAGGTGAGCACACAGGCTCTTAGCATATCCTCTAGGATTTGGTTTACACGTTCTGTTTGTCCATCTGTCTGAGGGTGGTATGCTGTACTGAAAGCCAGTTGTGTGCCCAGAGCTTGTTGTAGGTGTTCCCAAAATTTGGAGACGAATTGGGTGCCTCGGTCAGATATTATAGTCTTTGGGACTCCATGCAAGCAAACTATACGGGAGAGATAGAGTTTTGCCAGTCTTTGGGTGGAGTAGGTAGTCTTCACGGGAATGAAATGAGCAACCTTGGTTAGTCGGTCTGTGATGACCCATATGGCATCATTTCCGCGTTGTGATCGGGGTAATCCGACAATGAAGTCCATTCCGATTTCATCCCATTTCCACTCCGGTATCATGTTAGGCTGGAGTAGCCCTGCTGGCTTTTGGTGCTCGGCCTTGATGCGCTGACATGAATCGCAACAAGCAATGAATGTGGCTATATCTCTTTTCATACCGTGCCACCAAAATCTTTCCTGGATGTCCTTGTACATTTTGGTTCCTCCAGGATGGATCGAGTATGGGGCGGTGTGGCTTTCCGTCAAGATCTGTTGCTTGAGTTCCTCAATGTTAGGTACGCAAAGTCTGTCCCGGTACCATAATGTTCCTTCACTGTCCGTGACGAATTCTGAAGTCTTACTACGGTTCATTTTCTTCTTTATGCCTTCGATACTGGGATGTCCCTGTTGAGCCTTCTTGATTTGTTCCACTAGGGTGGGTTGTATCTCCAGGTTCGATATGGTGCCCTCAGAGACTAACATCATGTTGAGCCGAGTGAATTCTCGCTGAAACTCAGGCCTCAAACTTTGCTGACCGTCACTGTCTGGGCTGGGGTTTCGACTAAGGGCATCGGCCACTACATTTGCTTTCCCTGGGTGGTAGTGAATACCGACGTCGTAGTCCTTGACCAGTTCCAACCAGCGTCGTTGGCGTAAATTCAGCTCTGGCTGTGTGAAAATATATTTGAGGCTCTTATGGTCCGTATATATTTCACAGCGATTTCCCAACAGAAAGTGCCTCCACTCCTTGAGTGCATGTATAACCGCTGCTAGTTCCAAGTCATGTGTTGGGTAATTTTCCTCATGTTTTCGCAGCTGTCTGGAGGCATATGCGACAACTTTGCCATCCTGCATTAGTACACATCCGAGACCTTTTCGGGACGCGTCACAATACACCTCAAAGCTCTTGTGTATGTCTGGCACAGTTAAGACTGGTGCGGTTGTTAGCTTTTTCTTGAGTTCTTGGAAGCTCTGCTCACATGCTTCCGTCCATACGAATTCTTGTCCTTCTTGAGTAGTTGGTCATAGGTTTTGCCACAGTGGAGAATCCTTCAATAAATCTCCTGTAATATCCGGCCATTCCTAGGAAACTCCGCACATCTGTGACGTTCGCGGGTGGCTTCCAGTCCAGTATGGCCTTGACCTTTTCTGGGTCTACGGCTACGCCTTCTTGGTTCAGTATATGGCCTAAGAAACCAACTTGTCTTAGCCAAAATTCGCATTTGCTAAACTTGGCGTACAACTGATGCTTCCTCAATTCTCCCAAAACCAATTCTGAGGTGCTCAGCATGTTCTTCTGGTGTCCTTGAGTAAACCAGAATGTCGTCAATGAATACCACCACAAATTTGTCCATGAATTTCATGAATACTTTGTTCATGAGGTGGACGAAATATGCGGGGGCGTTTGTTAGTCCAAACGGCATCACCGTAAACTCGTATAACCCATATCTGGAAGTGAAAGCTGTCTTGGGAATATCTTCCGTCCGTACCTTCAATTGGTGATATCCCGATCGCAAATCAATTTTCGAGAATACCTTGGCCTGTGCGAGCTGGTCAAACAAATCATTTATTCGTGGCATCGGATATTTGTTTTTGATGGTGACCATATTGAGGGCTCGATAGTCTATGCACAGCCTTAAGTCCCATCCTTCTTTTTGGCGAACAACACGGGCGAACCCCAAGGTGAGGAGCTGGCTCGAATAAATCCCTTGTCCAGTAATTCCTTTATCTGCTTCTTCAACTCCACCAATTCTGAGGGTGCCATTCTATACGGCTTCTTATAAATGGGAGCGGTGCCAGGTGCTAGTTCAATGCTGAATTCGATCTCTCGGTCTGGTGGCATGCCTGGTAGTTCTTCCGGGAACACATCAGGGAACTCGCATACCACTGGCACTTTTCTTAATTCTGCGATGTCCATCTTGTTCAGTTTTGGTTTCTGTGATCGTGGCCTTTCTTGAGCGGAAACTCTTATTGTCTTGCCGTGATGGTGAGTGAGAATCACTGTCCGATTGAAACAGTCGATGAATCCTTTGTTGGTGGTCAACCAGTCCATTCCTAAAATGACATCCAGTCCTTTACTTTCCAACACGATGAGATTCGCGTGGAATGGTAGTCCTTCGAACTCAATGACCACTCCTTGGCAGTAACCCTGAGCAATTTGCTTATTTCCGGGGGACTTGATGATCATAGATTTTTCCAAGGGGAGTATCGGAAAACCATGTTGCGAAACAAAACTCTTCGAAACGAACGAATGGGAAGCTCCAGAATCAAACAAAACCGTGGCAGGTACTGTGTTGACAGGGAACGTACCGAGCACGATGTCTGGGGCATTCTGCGCTTCTTCCCTGGTCACATGGTTCAAGTGACCCTTCCTGTGGTTGTTGCTGGGATTGAAGTTGTTGCGCTTGGGGGCTGGATTGTTTCCACCATTGTTCGGCTTGGGTGCCGAGTCTCTTGGCTTCGGGCACTGTTTAGCATAATGCCCTTGTTGACCACAAGCATAGCAGGTGACCCCTGGACGGTATGTGAACTCCTTGTCTCTGGCATGAAACTTGTCCGACGGGTCTTGGCTCAGTAGTCGTGGATCTCCTCGTGTCTGTCCTTGGGACCTCAGTCTTGCCTCGGTTGCTGCGGGCAAGAGTCGTCTTGTCCCTCTTCCGCTTGCGGATATCTTCCAGACTACGGCGCTCATTCTCCAGGGTGATGGCCTTGTCCACCAGCGTCTTAAAATCCGGAAAGGTGTGTACAATCAGTTGGCATCTTAATGCTGGTGCCAGGCCGTCCAGGAATTTTTCCATCTTCTTGTTTTCTGTCATGTGCTCGTCGTAGGCATAACGAGACAGTTGGGTAAACTGGCCGTTGTATTCTGTGACGGTCATGCCTCTTTGCTTCAGGTCATCAAACTCTCTCTTCTTGATCTTTAGGATGCTCCTGGGAATGTGTGCCCCACGGAAGCCTTCCTTGAATTCTTCCCAGGTGATGTTGTGTTCCCTGGGGTGCATGTGTAGGAAGTTTTCCCACCATGCTGCGGCTGCTCCAGTAAGGTAGTGTGGTGCATAAAGCACCTTCTCATGATCTGAGCATTGAGCGATAATCAGTTTCCTTTCAATCTCGCGAAGCCAATCATCGGCTTCCAGTGGCCTGTCGGTGTGAGCAAAAGTTGAGGGGCGAGTCTTCTGTAACTCAGATAACTTGGAATGTGGTTGATAGGGTTCACGGTGGTTTCCCATGTTGATGACATGGTTCATCATCTCCTGGTGCTGTTGCTGGCTTTGCTCGAAGAGACGGCATACTTGAGATAGTGCCGCTTCGCTGTCCTGTTGGCTGGACTGACCCTGAGTGAAATTGTTGCTGGTCTGTGTTCCGTAAACCTCTTCTGGCTGATTGGGCATAGAGCGAGTCCAAGGGCGAGACATTTTTCCAGTCTGGGGTATCATTTGCAAAACCCATGAGAAAAACCGTGTAGCGCAGGAAAACCCTTGCAAAGGCAATAATCAAAAAGGCTTCAAGGTTTTCAAGAAACACAAATGATTTTCACGGAGAAGAAGTGCTTAACACAAATCTTACATGCGAAAGCAAACACAAGATACAGCACTCAGGTTGTGCGTACACAATCCTGACATGTTATTAAAAACTAGCGTACTACTCCGGAAGGCAGCAAACACACCAACACAAACTAGCGTACAGATAAAAACAACACATCATACAAGCAGGCATAACACGCGGCTACTCGGTGCTCTCAGTCGGAGATGGTGAAGATCTCCTTCCCCTTGCCGAGGGCAAGGCTCAGCGGTCCAGGAGAATCAACCTCCTCCTCTCTAGCTGGCTCCTGGCGTGCGACGCTGCGCTGCGGTGATGGTGCGGGGGCGACTGGCTGGTAGAGCGCGTGCGGCAGGCGGTGCGGCTCTGACTGGAGTAGGAGCGATGACTCGGTCGAACTCCTCAATGGTAGGCAGACGGCGAGCAGTGGCCAAAACGGCCGGTGCATACGAGGCTGAAGACGAGACGAATTTCAGAGGCGGCGCCATGTGGAGAAGCTCCTTCCTGCTGGCAGGACCGCCCCGGACTAAGTCCATGCGGGCAGCCACAAGATCATCTACGAGGTTGTCGAAAGACTCCTCCAGGGCCTTGAGATACTCCACAACCATCTCGATGGCTTCATCTCGTTCTCCCCGATGGCAGGCGAACGCATAGTGGCTGGTGTAAGGCACATGGCATGGGAGGTAGCGGTAGCGACGAGTCTTCATCGTAGGAAGGATGTCCCGAAGGCGAGCTATCGCCTCCCGGGCAGCCATCTGCATGGCACGCCTCTCCGTAGGCATGGCCCTTCCCACAAAACGGAAGTGGCGTGCAGCTGAACATCCTCCCTTGAACTGCACCACAGCCTAGTGCATAGACACGTCGTCACTGAGCTTGTGCTGATAGAGGGTGAACTCCGGGCGAGCTGCTGGCCCGATCGCGAGCTTGGTGATGGAGACGAGGAGCTTGACAAACCCCTCGGGCACGTTGGTGAACACTCGATTCTCACAGCTGTTGCCAGCCATCTACAAAAGTAGGCAAAAATTCTGAGTAGTCATGTCATAAATTTTATGATGACCAACAGAAAATAGCTACAATTGCAAAATGCTGAAGAAGCACAAAAGACGCTAATCACTGATTAGCGGTCGCACCTAGTGGCTTCCTACAGTCAGCCTGGCTCTGATACCAAGCTTGTCACGACCGGTTTTTCAATAAAATAATTATTGAGAAACCAATCCCTGTTACGGACCAGCGAGGAAGAATTCCTTCTCACTGATAGACAATACATTGGTCACAGAAGAAAAAATACCAGGAGTACTAAATATAATACAAAGTTGAGCAGAGACCGCCCAACAATTTATTACATGCACGCCGATAAAACAATACGGCGGATAGGGTGGCAGACTACTAACTCACGATAATGACGATGGTGGAGATATCACCGCGAGGCGAGTGATATGTCTCCAGAAGACTACAGCTCTTCGAGCGTCGGAGTGAGGCTCGAGAAGACTTATTGCGGGTGGCGGAAGCGTAAACGATACAAGTGACCAAATCCGGGATCGCGCAGGACTGACTGGGACTCCTCTAGGCGTCGGACGCGCTATCAAACTCTTCATCCAAGAGATCGCCTTCGTCAACATCTGGCCAAATCAACAAGCCAGGTGAGTACTATGAAAGTACTCGCAAGACAGTTCGGACATAAGGTATAACAAATGCAAACATGAAGCACATGAATAAGTTAACCAGTGCGATCAGACATAGAGATAATAAATACTGGGTGCCAAGCGAGGGTCTGAATGACGCCTCGAGCGGAAACTGCCGAATAGTAATACGGGTGCCAAACGAGTGTCTGAAAGACTCCTCGAGCGGAAAATGCGGAATAATAATACAGGTGCCAAACGAGTGTCTGAAAGACTCCTCGAGCGGAAAATGCGGAATGATAATGCCACAGTCGGGCGTCGGGGCGACACCACATAAAGGGCTTATAACAGAAAGTAAAGGCAGTGCATGCCGCAGTCGGACGTCTGAGCGACATCACATAAAGGGCTTATATCGAAAGTGAGAAACGAGCACACGCCACAGTCGGACGTCTGCGCGACGTCACCTAAAGGGCTTATATCACATTTCATTATTACAACAGCTCGGAGACATAAATTATCACAAGCATGAGACACAAAATAAAGCTTGTCCATCCACTGGAATAACAATAAAACCTGAGATTTTACCACTTGAGCTTGTTCACCGGGGACACGTTTTTCACATGGATAGATATGGATATAATGTATACACTACTGATCATGGATACGATGATTTGGAAAGAATTGACTCTGCAGAGTTTGTACTTAACCACAGCCAACGGATTTCAGTAGTCACGGGGACTAGTTCCGTCTACGGTGTTCTGGAAGGAACACGTCTAACCAGTACACACCCAATTCAACCATCCGAAGCCAGGGATCACCCTCGGCAACATTCAAGAAAAACCTTGAGTCGGGGAGGCTACAACCTCGCGTAGCATGGGATCAAATTTCTATACGCGCGCTATAAGGGGGTGCCCCCCTCTCGGTCCCAACCGGAAACACCCATGCCCCCTGACCGAATGACTGGCTTTAATCCTGGGCCAAGGTACCATCATCCCGGCCTCTCTGTTTGGTGTGTACACGGAAAGAGGTTACCAACTTACTAAACCGTATCCTGGCAATGAGACATGTGGTAGCACGGAAAGGGGAAGGACGATAACACGGCTCCAACCATGTTAACGTCGGAAAAGTCGGATGACACAAGGCTGGCATGCTACAACAGTACCACCTTGCTGCCCTTCATGTCACCACATGATTAGGCCACCTCTCATCAGAGGTCATCGCAACTTTGGAACATGCGGGAAAAGATCGATAACGTGGCTCCAACCATGTTAACGTCGAAGAAAGTCGGATGACGCAAGGCTGGCATGCTACAACAGTACCACCTTGCTACCCTTCATGTCACTACATGATTAGGCCACCTCTCATCAGAGGTCATCGCAACTTCGGAACAACCGGGTCGTTGCCTTACGAGCAACGAGATATTTACCGACACTCATATGCCACACACAAACTTTCACATGAACATGCAAAACTTCTGCCATATCAAATGTCCAAACATGCTTGCCTGGTTCGGAGAAGTCGGAATCTAGCTCGGCAAAGTTCGCGGCTCCGTCACCTCTCCCGGAACCTACGGCAATCACGAAACGGGTACTAACGTGAAAACCAACACATGCACAAAAACTTTGCCAAATATTTCCCAAATAGATCCCATAAAAAACTAGACAAAATTTTAAGAATGTCAGAAAAAGAATCACTCAAAAATACCTTTTTATTAAAAAGTTATAAAGGTTTCTGTCCAGGGACCTTTCTGTAATGAAACAGAAAAGTTCCAGGGTTTTAACTGAGAAAACAGAAAACGGTTCGTTTGGAAATGCGCAAGCGCAAGAGAGAAGACGTATTTTGCCCGAAGGCGTCAACAGAAAACGGTTCAGGGAAATAGAACAGAGGCTGACACGCGGGGCCCGCATGTCAGGTTTGAAAAGGCTCGCCGGCGCCCGAAGACGGCGGTGGACGCCGGCGTCGAACCACGGCGAGTTAGGAGAAACGGAGGGTACCAAGAGCTTCGGTGTCTTCTTCCGCGTCGGTGGGTGGTGGACTCGTCCAATGGGGAGCACCACGTCGATGGCGACACTATCTCCGGCGGACGGCGGCTCGGGTGAGGATGGGGAACTCCGGTGGAGGGCTGCAAGCTTCAAATTGAAGTGCGGGTCAGAACGAGAGATGCATGGTGAAGTTACTGGCAAGAGAATGGAGGCTACGGAGCACACACGGGGGCGAATCGGGCTGGATCCCGTGGCGGGTCGCGGCGGCCGGAGTCGAGGAAGGAGACCTCCTCGGGGCTCTTCCAGTGGCTAGGCGTGCTCTAGAGGAAGTGCAGGGCTGGTGGGTGCTCGAGTTGAAGCTCGGGACCTCTATTTATAGGCAGATCGATGGGGTGGCCGTGAACGGAGAATCTCCGGCGAGCGATTACGGCGGAGCAGTGGGTTGGCAGAGGGTTTGAGCGGTCGGGCAGCATCGGTGGATGTTACGGGACTCGTTTTGCAGCTAAACGGAGCTGGCCCTGGCGTAATGGCGTCTGCCCACGGTGAGGTGACCGCACGGGCTCAACGGCGGCAGAGAGCGCGCTCCGCGCCCTGCGGTTCACGACGAGAGCGGCAGCGCATTCGGGGGAGTGGACGGCCACGCGGCGGGCTCCGGTGGTTTGGGCGGCGCTGGGTGGAGTCGTCGGCACCGTGTCTCCCACTGGCGTCCGCAAAGCCGCCGCCGGCGTCGGTCACGGGGCGGCGCACCTCCTGCTGCCCGTCGCCGACGCCCGCAAGGTGCCAGGCGCTCGTGCGGTGCAGGAACAAGTGGGCGAGGACGAGGAGCAAGGCGACGCGGCGGTACTGGCGAGATCGATGCCCGTTTCTGAAGAAAACGACAGCAAGCACTGAACTGAAACTTGACAGTGACCATGCATTGCAGGTGTTCGACAGTAGGTTTTGGTAAAGAGGTAAATTTTGCTGGAGCTGTAACTTGGTGAGATGACCACTCAAAGCACCTAGGGGCTGCATGAATTTATTTGGAATTTTTGGAGAAGGTTTTGAATGAATTTCACCAAATTTGCCAAATCTGGTCCAAACTTGCAGCTGATGTAGTTTGAAAATTTTGAACTGGAGACCAGTGGATCTTCATGGTTCTAGGTTGAGGGTTCAAAGGACTAGGAGGGGAAAGAAGTTTGGTGGTAAAAGTCCAAACAGAAAATGGAGTTCCTTTGTAAATCTCCAAGAGGTAGAATAGAAGGCAGAAAATATTTGAATAGAATTTGAATGGAAAATAAATACATGGGGAGGTTCAACTTGCTGGATTTGATGTAAATCATGATCCAGAGGTGAGGGAGTGTTTAGGAGAGAGGATTTGCACTTATGCCATGGCAAGAAGGAATAGTTGAAAGTGGCAAAGTACCTTCCAAAAGCCATAGTGCAAATTCAGAAAAAGGTTTTCAAAAGTTCTTTTCCCAAATGAAAAAAAAACATTTTGTCTTGAGTCCAAATGAAGAGCAAGAACTCCCAAGGTCAAAGGCAGATCTTGGGTGAATCCAAATAAAATTTTTGCCATAAAGAAAATATATGAGAGGGAGAGTTCTCTTGAAGAAATTTTTTTAAATCACTCCCCTCAAGTCAAATAAAATCTTTTCAAAAAAATCCAAATAAAAACTTGGGTGCCACAAATATACGCCTCCACGATCAGATCGTAGACACTTTATTTTCTTGTTACGATGATTCTCCACTTCACTCTGAAATTCTTTGAACTTTTCAAATGTTTCAGACTTGTGTTTCATCAAGAAGATATACCCATATCTGCTCAAATCATCTATGAAGGTCAGAAAATAATGATACCCGCCGCGAGACTCAACACTCATCGGACCGCATACATCGGTATGTATTATTTCCAATAAGTCATTAGCTCGCTCCATTGTTTCGGAGAATAGAGTTTTAGACATCTTGCCCATGAGGCATGGTTCGCAAGTATCAAATGATTCATAATCAAGTGATTCCAAAAGCCCATCTGCATGGAGTTTCTTCATGCACTTTACACCAATATGACCTAAACGGCAGTGCCACAAATATGTTGCACTATCATTATCAACTTTGCATCTTTTGGCATCAATATTATGAATATGTGTATCACCACAATCGAGATTCAACAAGAATAGACCACACTTCAAGGGTGCATGACCATAAAACATATTACTCATATAAATAGAACAACCATTATCCTCTGATTTAAATGAATAACCGTCTCGCATTAAACAAGATCCAGATAAAATTTTCATGCTCAACGCTGGCACCAAATAACAATTATTCAGGTGATACGTCTCCAATGTATCTATATTTTTTTATCGTTCCATGCTGTTATATTATCATTATTGGATGTTTTATAACCATTTTATATCAATTTTTGGTACTAACCTATTGACATAATGCCAAGTGCCAGTTGTTGTTTTTTGCATGTTTTTTACATCACGGGAAATCAATACCAAACGGAGTCCAAGAGCAGTGAAACTTTTTGTGGATTTTTTGGACCAGAAGACATCCAGTGGGCCGAAGAAGCACCTGGGGGCTGGTCCGAGGGGAGCACAACCCACCAGGGTGCGCCTGGAGGCCCAGGCGCGCCCTGGTGGGTTGTGCCCACCTCGGCTGCCTCCCGGACCGCCTCTTTACTCTATAAATACCCCAATATTCCAGAAACCCTAGGGGAGTTGACGAAAATCAGTTCCATCCGCCGCAAGTTCCAGAACCACCAGATCCAATCTAGACACCATCACGGAGGGGTTCATCATGTCCATTGGTGCCTCTCCGATAATGCGTGAGTAGTTCTTTGTAGACCTACAGGTCCGTAGTTAGTAGCTAGATGGCTTCCTCTCTCTCGTTTGATTCTCAGTACAATGGTCTCTTGGAGATCCATATGATGTAACTCCTTTTGCGGTGTGTTTGTTGGGATCGGATGAACTTTGAGTTTATGGTCAGGTCTATCCTTTTATCCATGAAAGTTATTTGAGTCTTCTTGATCTCTTATATGCATGAGTGCTTATAGCCTCATATTTCTTCTCTGATATTTGGGTTTTGTTTGGCCAACTTGATCTATTTATCTTGCAACGGGAAGAGGTGCTTTGTGATGGGTTCGATCTTACGGTGCTTGATCCCAGTGACAGAAGGAGAACCGACACGTATGTATCGTTGCTATTAAGGATAACAAGATGGGGTCTATTTCTACATAAATAGATCTTGTCTACATCATGTCATCGTTTTTATTGCATTACTCCATTTTTCCATGAACTTAATACACTAGATGCATGCTGGATAGCGGTCGATGTGTGGAGTAATAGTAGTAGATGCAAGCAGGAGTCGGTCTACTAATCTTGGACGTGATACCTATATAATGATCATTGCCTGGATATCATCATGATTATTTGAAGTTCTATCAATTGCCCAACAGTAATTTGTTTACCCACCGTTTGCTATTTTTCTCGGGAGAAGCCACTAGTGAAATCTACGGGCCCAGGGTCTCTTCTTTAATATATTTGCCTTTGCAATCTATTTTATTTGCTTTTATTTTCATATCTATTAAACCAAAAATAAAAAAAACACCTTGCTGCACTTTATTTTATTTGGCGTTCGATCTATCAATTTATTACAACTCTCTCACGTTAGTTTGCCAATTTCTGGCGCCTTTACCTGAAAGGGATTGACAACCCCTTTAACACGTCGGGTTGTGAGTATTTAATATTTGTGTGCAGGTGATGTTTACGCAGTGTTGCTTGGTTCTCCTACTGGTTCGATAACCTTGGTCTCATCACTAAGGGAAATACCTACCGTCGTTGTGCTGCATCATCCCTTCCTCTCTGGGGAAATACCGACGAAGTTGTAGCAGACATCAAAAGGAATTTCTGGCGCTGTTGCCGGGGAGGATCAAGTCAAGATAGTCTCCCGGCCACGTGCCGATTTCTGGCGCCGTTGCCGGGGAGACATCATCAACATCTACCAGGTTCCTGATCACTAATCTCATCTCCTTGCAATTTACATTATTTGCCATTTGCCTCTCGTTTTCCTCTCCCCCACTTCACAAAAATTTGCCGTTTTATTCGCCCTCTTTTTTGTTCGCCGTTTTCTTGCCGGATCTGTTTTTGAGTGCAATCTTGTTGCGTAGTCACAATGACTCAAGAGAACACCAAGTTGTGTGATTTCTCAAATACCAACAACAATGATTTTATTGGCACTGTGATTGCTCCCGCCACTAGTGCGGAATCTTGTGATATTAATACTGCTTTGCTGAATCTTGTTATGAAAGATCAATTTTCTGGTACTCCTAATGAGGATGTCGCATCCCATCTTAACACATTCGTGGAATTATGCGATATGCAAAAGAAAAAAGATGTGGACAATGATGTTGTGAAGATGAAATTATTTACTTCTTCTTTGCGAGATCATGCAAGAATTTGATTTTCTTCTTTGCCTCGCAATAGTATCAATTCTTGGAATAAGTGCAAAGATGCTTTTATCACTAAGTATTTTCCACCCGCAAAAATTATTTCCCTTAGAACCCAGATCATGAATTTCAAGCAACTTGAACATGAGCATGTTGCATAATCTTGGGAAAGGATGAACATGATGCTAAGGAATTGCCCAACTCATGGGTTAAATCTTTGGATGATCATACAAATTTTTATGCGGGGTTGAATTTTGTTTCTTGTAATCTTTTAGATTCCACCGCGGGTGGTACTTTTATGGAAATTACTTTGGGTGAAGCCACCAAATTGCTTGATAATATCATGGCAAATTATTCACAATGGCATACCGAAAGAGCTCCTACTAGTAAAAAAGTTAATTCGGTTGAAGAAATTTCTTCTTTGAGTGAAAAAGTTGATGCTCATATGAAATTGGTTGCTAGTAACAGTGCTCCTATTGATTTCAATGATATGCCTTTGTCTACTTTGATTGAGCAAAATAGTGATGCCGTAGATGTGAATTTTATCTCACGAAACAATTTCAATAACAATGCTTATAGAGGTAATTTTAATCCTAGGCCTTTCCCTAGTAATTCCTCTAATAATTATGGTAATTCCTATGGTAATCCTTCTTATAATAATAGGAACAACTCTGATCTTGATAATAATATTAAGGGATAATTGATATTATGCCCCTAGTTGGGTCACACTCGACAGGTTCACCCCTACTTTTTGAATATACTCGTTCCTGCCCAAACCACTTTGCTTCTCTTGTGTTTTTGCCCTTCCGTCTCGATTCCGTGTGGTCAAAGTCGTTTGACCGTCAGAGCGACATTTTTCTGGACCATTTTGCCCCTCCTTCCAAGTTTAGTTAAGAATCAAAGAAAAAAGCAATGTGACGCTTACATGTGGGACCCATCTAAATGCAAAAGAAAAAAAATAGAAAAACATACACTCTCTCTCCCTCCAGAAACACCTCACTTTCCCCATCCTGCTGTCGCCACACCCGTGCCGCTGGCGTTGCATGACCTACCGTCGGCGACCCCCACTACCACCTCCCTCTCCCACCCCAGACACCGCCCAGCTCTGCCGAACGCCGCGCTGAGGGACTGAATGGCGGGGGCAGCCGACCTCTCGCCAGCGGGCGCCTCCGATGAGCACACGCTGGACCTCGAGGCCATGGTGTTCGTTCGTGATGGATGATGTGGCAGAGGCAGCGCCACCGCAAGGCGTGCAGGAGGTCCCGATCTGACGCGTCGCTGGAGGTAGTTGGCGGCAAGGTTTGGCTGGAGTGCCCGAGATTCGACACGGATGGCCAGAGCCACCGGGACGAGGTGGGTCCAGGGACGGGCGGCGGGGATCCTTGGGCAAGGAGCGACGACGATCATTGGGCAAGGGGCGGCGGCGCGATGTAGGGGAGGCCAGGATCGGCGCGGGGCATGGGGGCGTAGCGGAGACGGCAGATCCGGCCGCGGGAGGCTTGGGCTGGAACGGATCTGGCCGGGATGGAGGTTGGGGAGGCACTGGCAACCGGCGGCGGGCAGATGGGCCGCAGCTGCTTGTCCCGCGGCTCGAGGTCGGAGAGCCACCGGCGTGGGTGACCGGCTGCGGGGTGAGCAGGGGAGCCATGCTGGAGCTAGAGGAGGAAGAAGATAGGAAGGGGGATGGGGGCATGGGTCCCACAGGGAAGAGAGAGGGAATGCTTTTTTTCTCTTGCATTTAATCGGGTCCCACATGTAAGTGTAACATTGTTTTTTATTTGTTTTTTAACTGGAGTCGTAAGGAGGGGTAAAATTGTCCAGAAAAATGTCTCTCTAACAGTCAAACGCCTTTGACCAGATGGAATTGATACGGAAGGGCAAAAACACAAGAGAAGCAAAGTGGTTTGGGCAGGAACGAGTATATTTGAAAAGTAGGGGTAAACCTGTCGAGTGTGACCCAACTAGGGGCATAATATCAATTATCCCTAATATTAAAGAATTTATCAACACTCAAAAAGTTTTCAACGCTACAATGGAAGAAAAGTTGAATAAGATTGATGATTTGTTTAGAAGTGTTGATAGAATTTCTCATGATGCAGAAAATCTCAAGATCAAAAATTTTGTGCGCAAAGTTGAGGAATCAATTAAAGCTCTTTATTTTCTATGGATGAAAGTAAGAAAAGAACCGCTATGCTTAGACCTAGAAGAGAATTTCTAGAAAAAGCATTTTCTAGTGATTGCTTTCATAAAAGTGATGAAGATCTTAAAATGATTGGTGTTTCTTCTATTGATTCCTTGTTTAGTAAAATTAAGACTGATGAAAAAGGGACTGAAGAAGGTCAACTTTAGCTAGAAGGCGTCCCGATAATTCGGAGGGTGAAAATCTTGTTGAGAAAATTGATAAAAGTGGGTTTGAAGAGGTCAAAACTTTAACTAGTGATGTGCCCACTTTTTTGGATTACAAAGACTTTAATTATGATAGTTGCTCTTTGATTGATTGTATTTCTTTGTTGCAATCCATGATAAATTTACCCCATGCTTATGAATAAAATAAAGCTTTTACTAAACATATTGTTGATGCTATGATGAAAGCTTTAGAAGAAAAGTTGGAATTAGAAGTTTCAATTCCTAGAAAATTGCATGATGAGTGGGAACCTACTATCAAATTCAGTATTACGAATTATGAATGTTTTGCTTTATGTGACTTGGGTGCTAGTGTTTCTACGATTCCGAAATCTTTATGTGATGTGCTTGGTCTTACCGATATTGAAGAATGTTCTTTAAATTTGCACTTGGCGGATTCTACTATTAAAAAGACTATGGGAAGAATTAATGATTTTATTATTCTTGCAAATAGGAATTATGTGCCCATAGATTTTATTATTCTTGATAGTTTTTGCGCACTATCGGTGCCGTGATTGATATGAAAGAAGGCAATATTAAATTTCAATTTCCACTAAGGAAGGGTATGGAACACTCCCCTAGAACAAGAATTAGGCCACCTTATGAATCAATCATGAGGGCATCTTATGGATCTAGAAACAAAGACGAAAAAACTTAGATCATTGTCTTTTTATTTCTGTTATTGAGTGTTTGCACAATTATGCTACTGTTATGATTGTGTTTTAGTTAGTGTTTTTGCCAAGCAAAGCCTTTAGGATCTTCTTGGGTGATAGTTGTTTGATCTTGCTGAAAAACAGAAACTTGCGCACTCATGAAAATAATTTTCATTTTTAACAGAAGCATGATAAAATACCAATTCTTTTTGCAGAAGAATAATATACAAATTTCTCAGGTCGTCCTAATTGTTCAGAATTTTTGGAGTTTCATAAGTATTCGAAGTATCCAGATTCCTACAGACTGTTCTGTTTTTGACAGATTCTGTTTTCTTTGTGTTGTGTGCTTGTTTTGATGATTCTATGGTTTTATTTGAAGAGTTTTTGCCATAGAAAAGTTAGAATACAGTAGATATAATGAAAGAATAAAATATGAATGGGTTGCAACAGTACTTATAGTAGTGATTTGCTTTCTTATACTAACGGATCTCACGAATGTTTTGTTGAGTTTTGTGTGATTGAAGTTTTCAAGTTTTGGGTGATGTTATGATGGATGAAGGAATAAGGAGTAATAAGAGCCTAAGCTTGGGGATGCCCATGGGATCCCAAGCTGTTATCCAAAGAGAAGCAAGCAACTAAGCTTGGGGATGCCCCAAGTGGCATCCCCTCTTTCTTCTAACGACCATCGGTATTTTACTCAAAGCTATATTTTTATTCGTCACATACTATGAGTTTTGCTTGGAGCTTCTTGTATGATATGAGTCTTTGCTTGTTTTGCTTTTTGTTTTAAGTCTTAATTCCTTGCTGGACACACCTATTTGAGAGATCCAAAATTATGCCATGACTTGTTAGAATTGCTCTCCATGCTTCACTTAAATTTTTATGAGCTATGGAATTTCTCAAGTGCTTCACTTATATCTTTTTGAGCACGGTGTGCTTTAGTATTTTTGAAGAAAAGCTCTCTTGCTTCACTTAGATTTATTTGAGAGTTAGTAAAAAATTTCAAGAAATTCTCTATTGCTTCACTTAAATTAATTTGAGAGAAAGAAAAATTATGCTCATGATCTACACTTATATTTGTTTGAGCTTATCAAAAGCAACACACATGAAAATTAGTTCCAAAGTGATAGATATCCAAGAAGGATATAATAAAAACTTTCATGAAGATCATTGGACAAAATAAACTTGATTCCTTGTAATAGTTTTGAGATATGATGATGTGATATGTGAGTCATGTTGATGAGTAATTATGGTTTAGTAAGAATATTGGTGTTAAGGTTTGTGATTCCCTATGCAAGCACGAAAGTCAATAGTTGTGCAATGAAATTACGTCCTACTTGTGGTGCATTATTGGGTGTTAATTATGCTCAATGCTCGCTTACGAGATTATCTGTTTCTTGGTTGGTCGCTTCTCAATCTTTTGCTAGCCTTCACTTTGCACTAAGTATGATCACTACTTGTGCATCCAAAATCCTTTAAACTGGTTTTGCCAAATGAGTCCACTATACCTACCTATATGCGGTATTCTTTTGCCGTTCTAAGCAAATTTGTATCTGCCATCTCTAATTTTCAAAATAAATTTCTCTTTTGTGTGCTCATACTGGTCGCGAGGTGGTGAGGGGTGGCCAATGTTTTCCATGCTAGATGTGTTATTCTCACGATGAGTGTTTATTCACTTGTCATTGCACGAGAGTAAGGCAAAGGTATTAGGGATGCCCAGTCCCGAAATAAAAAATGAATTTACTTTATGTTGTCAATAATAAATTCCTTGGAAAGTGTTGGTATGGAGGGCACCCGTGGATAGGGTTAGCCATGGAAAGTGAAAGTATGGTTGAAAAAGGAATAAACTTTATTTTCTGTTTGGGAACCGCCTATGATATATATAGCATGGAAAGTGTTGGGAGCTCTAAGTCATTTTCGTTGGTGGGAAAAGTATGCCTCTCAAAATGTTTTTTCTCTCAATTTTCGCTTTGAGCTCTGGCACCTCTACAAATCCCTACTTCCCTCCGCGAAGGGCCTTTCTTTTACTTTATGCAATTTTTATTTTTAATTTGAGTCTCCGTCTTCTCTTATAAAGCACCAACTAGGGGGCACTATGATCGTACATGAGCATTGGGTGTAGCTAATATGCGAGTGTGTTTCATGAATTGATCAATGATTGAGAATGATGGGCTAGGGATAACTTATTTTAGCGTTGATATTTTGAAAGACATGGTTGCTTGTTGATATGCTTGAGTATTTAAGTCTCATGTCAAAACTAGACTATTGCTTTGAACCATATAAAAGTCCAAATGTCCATGCTACAAAGAAAAGAATATGAGATGACATGTTAGGCAGCATTCCACATAAAAAATTCTGTTTTTATCATTTACCTACTCGAGGATGAGCAGGAATTAAGCTTGGGGATGCTGATACGTCTCTAATGTATCTATATTTTTTTATTGTTCCATGCTGTTATATTATCATTATTGGATGTTTTATAATCATTTTATAGTCATTTCATACCATTTTTTGGTACTAACCTATTGACATAGTGCCAAGTGGCAGTTGATGTTTTTGCATGTTTTTTACATCACAGGGAATCAAAAGCAAACGGACTCCAAATGCAGTGAAACTTTTTGTGGATTTTTTGGGACCAAAAGACATCCAGTGGGTCGAAGAAGCACCTGGGGGCTGCTCCGAGATGAGCACAACCCACCAGGGCGCGCCTGGAGGCCCAGGCGCGCCCTGGTGGGTTGTGCCCACCTCGGGTGCCCCCCGGACCACCTCTTTACTCTATAAATACCATTATATTCCAGAAACCCTAGGGGATTCGACGAAAAGCAATTCCAGCCACCGCAAGTTCGAGAACCACCAGATCCAATCTAGACACCATCATGGAGGGGTTCATCATGTCCATTGGTGCCTCTCCGATGATGCGTGATTAGTTCTTTGTAGACCTACGGGTCCGTAGTTAGTAGCTAGATGGCTTCCTCTCTCTCGTTCTATTCTCAATACAATGGTCTCTTGGAGATCCATATGATGTAACTCTTTTCGCGGTGTGTTTGTTGGGATTGGATGAACTTTGAGTTTATGATCATATCTATCTTTTTATCCATGAAAGTTATTTGAGTATTGATACGTCTCCAACGTATCAATAATTTATGAAGTACTCATGCCATGTTTACTATTGTTTTATATGATTTTGGTATGATTTGATTAGAACTAACCCGAACTGACGCTGTTTTCAGCAGAACTACCGAGGTGTTGTTTTTGTGCAGAAATAAAAGTTCTCGGAATGCGCTGAGAATCAACGGAGAATTTTTTTTGGAAAATATAAAAAATACTGGAACAAAAATCTACCGGAGGGGAGTCCCATGGGCCCCACGAGGGTGGGGGGCGCGCCCCTGTGCCTCGTGGACTACCCGTGGGCCCCCCTGACTTGTTCTCGACGCCAACCTCTCCTATAAATACCCAAACCTCCAGAACTTAACCTAGATTGGAAGTTCCGCCGCCGCAAGTCTCTGTAGCCACGAGAAATCAATCTAGGCCCTCTCTGGCACCCTGCCGGAGGGGGCCATCATCACCGGAGGCCATGGAGGAGGATCCCGGAGGGTCCATCATCGCCATGAAGGCCAAGGACCAGAGGAAGAACCTCTCCCCATCTAGGGGGAGGCCATGGAGGAGGAAGCACAAGGGGGAGAACCTCTCCTCCTCTCTCTCGGTGGCGTCGGAGTGCCATCGGGAGGGGAATCATCGCCGCGGTAATCGTCTTCATCAACATCACCATCCTCATCTCTTTTACGCGGTCCACTCTACCGCACCCCGCTGTAATCCCTACTTGAACATGGTGCTTTATGCCACATATTATGATCCAATGATGTGTTGCCATCCTATGATGTTTTGAGTAGATATCCTTTGTCCTTGGGTTGATTGATGATCTAGATTGGTATGAGTTGTATGGTTTATTTTGGTGCCATCCTATGGTGCCCTCCATGTCGCGCAAGCGTGAGTGATTCCCGCTGTAGGGTGTTGCAATACGTTCATGATTCGCTTATAGTGGGTTGCTTGAGTAACGGAAGCATAAACCCGAGTAAGGGGGTTGTGGCGTATGGGATAAAGGGGACTTGATGCTTTAATGCTGTGGTTGGGTTTTACCTTAATCATCTTTAGTAGTTGCGGATGCTTGCTAGAGTTCCAATCATAAGTGCATATGATCCAAGAAGAGAAAGTATGTTAGCTTATGCCTCCCCCTCATATGAAATTGCAATAGTGATTACCGGTCTTGTTAACGATTGCCTAGGACAATTCCGCACACCGATCCATCATTATTCCACACTCACTATTTATAATATTTAGTAATATATTCTAACTTTATGATAACAGCACCTACTTTTATGTTTTAGCTCTCCGATATCATGCAAAGTTATCCTCTTCATACCCACAAAGTAGTTTTATTTCTCGTTTCTAGTTGGAAGCAAACGTTCGGTGTACGTAGAGTCGTATCAGTGGCAGATAGGACTTGAGAGAATATTGATCTTACCTTTAGCTCCTTGTGGGTTCGACACTCCATACTTATCACTTCCACCTTTGGGAATTGCTACGATGATTCCCTGCAATTGGGGATTATCAAGCTCTTTTCTGGCGCCTTTGTCGGGGAACAATAGCGTGGGGTTGATATTCTTGTGTGTGCTTGTTTGCTTTCTTCACTAAGTAGATTTTGTTTTTACTTTTTGTTTCTGTTTAGTTGTGGGTGAAACATACAAAAAAATTAAAAGAATGAAAATACAAAAAAATTTACTTGCCTCTCATTCCTAAAAAGTTTTTCAAAAAGAGAAGTGATTGGAAAGTTATGCATTGAAGAAGTGAGGGTCGACCTTGAGCACTTGTGTTCATGCTCATGGAAACAATGTAGAATTTTTCATGGAAGTTTCTCTGTAAATAATTATCCCCTTGTATATATCCTTTGTATTATAAAAATAATGTGCCAAGCTTTGGTTTTAGGATGATTAGATTGCTTGTTTACTTTGTGCAGTACAAAAACAGAAACTTTGGCTGTAGCGCGTGAATTTACATTTTTTACTGGAAAGTCAGATTGGTATAAAACTTTTTGCACATTACTTCTGTACAAATTTTTAAATTTTCATATTTTTTCTAGAATTTTTGGAGTTACAGAAGTGTACTAAACTTCCAGATTACTACAGACTGTCCTGTTTTTGACAGATTCTGTTTTCTATGTATTGATCGCTTATTTTGATGAATCTATGGGTAGTATCGGGGGGTATGAACCATGGTGAAGTTGGAATACAGTAGATAAAGTGCTAATATGAAATTTAAATGAATTTGCAACAGTACCTAAAGTTAGTGATTTGCTTTAGTATACTAACGGATCTCACAAAGTTTTTGTTAAGTTTTTGTGGATGAAGTGTTCGAAGAACGAGGAGTTACCAATGTGAGAATAATAAAGAGAGGCAAGAGTTAAAGCTTGGGGATGCCCAAGGCACCCCAAGTAAATATTTCAAGGACAGTCAAGCATCTAAGCTTGGGGATGCCCCGGTTGGCATCCCATCTTTCTTCTTCAACAATTATCGGTATACCTCGGTTTTTGTTTTGTTCACATGATTTGTGTCCTTTGTGTTTTTGTTTTTACTTTAAGAACCATTCTAGTATGAGATAGCCCTTCATTGATTTATATAATACTTCATGTGCTTCACTTATATTTTTTAAGTATGATCTTATAGAATTGCTCTTTGTGCTTCACTTAAATCATTCGAGTATGGTTTTATAGAATGCTTCGTGTGCTTCACTTATATATTTTGAGCTTGGATATTGGTTAGTCTATACTAATTGTAGAATTATCCATGAACTTCACTTATATCTTTTGGAGTATGAAAAATACTATCATCTAAAGCGGGTTTGGAAGAGTGTCAACTTTAGGAATTAGTGATCCCACTATTCCGAATGAGAAGAATTTTGCTTATGTGGAGAGTAGAAATTTTTTATGCTGGTAGATCATGAAAAGAATGCTTTATGTGATGGTTATATTGTTGAATTCATTCATGATGCTACTGAAAATTATTATGAGGGAGGAATATATGCTTGTAGGAGTTGCAATAATATCAAGTTTCCTCTCTATGTGCTTAAAGTTTTGAAGTTATACTTGTTTTGCCTTCCTATGCTAGTTGATTCTTGTTCCTATAAATTATGTGCTCACAAAATCCCTATGCATAGGAATTGGGTTAGATTTAAATGTGCTAGTCATATTCTTCATGATGCTCTCTTTATGTTTCAATTCTTTTCTTTTATGTGAGCATCATTGAAATCATCATGCCTAGCTAAAAGGCATTAAAGAAAAGCACTTGTTGGGAGACAACCCAATATTTACCCTTACTGTTTTTGTGTGTTTACATGATTAAGCTACTGTAGTAATCATGTTTTATAGCTTTTTTTCAATAAAGTGCCAAGTAAGACCTTTGGGAAGACTTGGGTGAAAGTTAATGTAATCTTGCTGTAAAAACAGAAACTTTGCGCTCACGAGATTAGCTGCCATTTTTTTTACAGAAGAGTGCTTTCGAGTTGATTCTTTTTGCAGAAGATTAATAGACAAATTCCTCACATCCACCAATTTATTTCAAAAAATTTGGAGTAGCATAAGTATGGTTGCTGTTCAGATCATTACAGACTATTCTGTTTCTGACGGATTCTGTTTTCATTGCATAGTTTGCTTGTTTTCTAGTTTCTATGGATTATATTTCTCAATATAAATTGTAGAAATGGTATGGTACAGTAGGCATTGTGTGAGAACAAGTATGAACCTTCTCTTTGACAGTACCAAAGTGAATGGTTTACTCTTTATCATACTAACCTATCTCACGAAGTTCCGTTAAGTTTTGTGTGATTGAAGTTTTCAAGCTTTGGGTGAGATACCGATATGAGGAGAATAAGGAGTGGAAATACCCTAAGCTTGGGGATGCCCAAGGCACCCCGAGGAAATATTCAAGGAATACTCAAGCGCCTAAGCTTGGGGATGCCCCAGAATGTTGGAAATATGCCCTAGAGGCAATAATAAATTGGTTATTATTATATTTCCTTGTTCATGATAATCGTTTATTATCCATGCTAGAACTGTATTGATAGGAAACTCAGATACATGTGTGGATACATAGACAACACCATGTCCCTAGTAAGCCTCTAGTTGACTAGCTCGTTGATCAATAGATGGTTACGGTTTCCTGACCATGGACATTGGATGTCATTGATAACGGGATCACATCATTAGGAGAATGATGTGATGGACAAGACCCAATCCTAAGCCTAGCACAAGATCGTGTAGTTCGTTTGCTAAGATCTTTTCTAATGTCAAGTATCATTTCCTTAGACCATGAGATTGTGCAACTCCCGGATACCGTAGGAATGCTTTGGGTGTACCAAACGTCACAACGTAACTGGGTGGCTATAAAGGTGCACTACAGGTATCTCCGAAAGTGTCTGTTGGGTTGGCACGAATCGAGACTGGGATTTGTCACTCCGTGTAAACGGAGAGGTATCTCTGGGCCCACTCGGTAGGACATCATCATAATGTGCACAATGTGACCAAGGAGTTGATAACGGGATGATGTGTTACGGAACGAGTAAAGAGACTTGCCGGTAACGAGATTGAACAAGGTATCGGGATACCGACGATCGAATCTCGGGCAAGTACTATACCGGTTGACAAAGGGAATTGTAGACGGGATTGATTGAATCCTCGACATCGTGGTTCATCCGATGAGATCATCGAGGAGCATGTGCGAGCCAACATGGGTATCCAGATCCCGCTGTTGGTTATTGACCGGAGAGTCGCCTCGGTCATGTCTGCGTGTCTCCCGAACCCGTAGGGTCTACACACTTAAGGTTCGGTGACGCTAGGGTTGTAGAGATATTAGTATGCGGTAACCCGAAAGTTGTTCGGAGTCCCAGATGAGATCCCGGACATCACGAGGAGTTCCGGAATGGTCCGGAGGTAAAGATTTATATATGGGAAGTCTTGTTTTGGTCGCCGGAAAGGTTTCGCGCATTATCGGTATTGTACCGGGAGTGCCGAAAGGGGTCCGGGGGTCCACCAAGGGGTCCACATGAACCGGGGGGCCACATGGGCTGTGGGGTGTGCGCCTTGGCCTATATGGGCCAAGGGAACCAGCCCCAAGAGGCCCATGCGCCAACAGATAAGGTAAAGGGAGAGTCCTAAAGGGGGAAGGCACCTCCTAGGTGCCTTGGGGAGGATGGACTCCTCCCTGGCCGCACCCTTCCTTGGAGGAAGGGCCAAGGCTGCGCCCCCCTCTCCCTTGGCCCTATATATAGTGGGGGGAAGGGAGGGCAGCAAACCCTAAGCCCTGGCGCCTCCCTCTCCCTCCCGTGACACATCTCCCTCCTCCGCAGCGCTTGGCGAAGCCGTGTTGGAATCCCGCTACTTCCACCACCACGCCGTCTTGCTGCTGGATCTCCATCAACCTCTCCTCCCCCCTTGCTGGATCAAGAAGGAGGAGACGTCACTGCTCCGTACGTGTGTTGAACGCAGAGGTGCCGTCCGTTCGGCGCTAGGATCATCGGTGATTTGGATCACGACGAGTATGACTCCATCAACCCCGTTCTCTTGAACGCTTCCGCTCGCGATCTACAAGGGTATGTAGATGCACTCCTTCCCTCTCGTTGCTAGTAAACTCCATAGATTGATCTTGGTGATGCATAGAAAATTATGAATTTCTGCTACGTTCCCCAACAGTGGTATCAGAGCTAGGTCTATGCGTAGTTTCTATGCACGAGTAGAACACAAAGTAGTTGTGGGCGTCGATTTTGTCAATTTACTTGCCGTTACTAGTCTTATCTTGATTCGGCGGCATCGTGGGATGAAGCGGCCCGGACCGACCTTACACGTACTCTTACGTGAGACAGGTTCCACCGACTGACATGCACTAGTTGCATAAGGTGGCTAGCGGGTGTCTGTCTCTCCCACTTTAGTCGGATCGGATTCGATGAAAAGGGTCCTTATGAAGGGTAAATAGAAATTGGCATATCACGTTGTGGCTTTTGCGTAGGTAAGAAACGTTCTTGCTAGAATCCCATAGCAGCCACGTAAAACATGCAACAACAATTAGAGGACGTCTAACTTGTTTTTGCAGGGTATGCTATGTGATGTGATATGGCCAAAAGGATGTGATGAATGATATATGTGAAGTATGAGATTGATCATGTTCTTGTAATAGGAATCACGACTTGCATGTCGATGAGTATGACAACCGGCAGGAGCCATAGGAGTTGTCTTAATTTATTATATGATCTGCGTGTCAATGAATAACGCCATGTAATAACTTTACTTTATTGCTAACCGTTAGCCATAGTAGTAGAAGTAATAGTTGGCAAGATAACTTCATGAAGACACGATGATGGAGATCATGGTGTCATGCCGGTGACAAAGGTGATCATGCCGCGCCTCGAAGATGGAGATCAAAAGGCGCAAGATGATATTGGCCATATCACGTCACTTTATGATTTGCATGTGATGTTTATCATGTTTACATCTTATTTGCTTAGAACGACGGTAGCATAAATAAGATGATCCCTCACTAAAATTTCAAGAGACGTGTTCCCCCTAACTGTGCACCGTTGCGAAGGTTCGTTGTTCCGAAGCACCACGTGATGATCGGGTGTGATAGATTCTAACGTTCGAATACAACGGGTGTTGACGAGCCTAGCATGTACAGACATGGCCTCGGAACACATGCGAAACACTTAGGTTGACTTGACGAGCCTAGCATGTACAGACATGGCCTCGGAACACAAGAGATCGAAAGGTCGAACATGAGTCGTATAGTAGATGCGATCAACATGGAGATGTTCACCGATGATGACTAGTCCGTCTCACGTGATGATCGGACACGGCCTAGTTTGACTCGGATCATGTATCACTTAGATGACTAGAGGGATGTCTATCTGAGTGGGAGTTCATTAATCAGATGAACTTCATTATCATGAACATAGTCAAAAGGTCTTTGCAAATTATGTCATAGCTTACACTTTAGTTCTATTGTTTAAGATATGTTCCTAGAGAAAATTTAGTTGAAAGTTGATAGTAGCAATTATGCGGACTGGGTCCGTGAACTGAGGATTGTCCTTATTGCTGCACAGAAGGCTTATGTCCTTAATGCACCGCTCGGTGTGCTGAACCTCGAGCATCGTCTGTAGATGTTACGAAACATCTGACATACACGTTTTGATGACTACGTGATAGTTCAGTGCGTATTGCTAACGGTTTAGAATTGTGGCACCAAAGACGGTTTTGAAACGTCGCAGAACATATGAGATGTTCTGAAGACTGAAATTGGGATTTCAGACTAGTGCCCACGTCAAGAGGTATGAGACCTCTGACAAGTTTCTTAAGCCTGCAAACTAAGGGAGAAAAGCTCAATCGTTGAGCATGTGCTCAGATTGTCTGAGTACCACAATCGCTTGAATCGAGTGGGAGTTAATCTTCCAGATGAGATAGTGATGGTTCTCCATAGTCACTGCCACCAAGCTATTAGAGCTTCGTGATGAACTATAACATATCAGGGATAGATATGATGATCCTTGAGCAACTCGCGATGTTTGACACCGCGAAAGTAGAAATCAAGAAGGAGCATCAATTGTTGATGGTTAGTAAAACCACTGGTTTCTAGAAGGGCAAGGGCAAAAGGGATACTTCATGAAACAACAAATCATTTGCTGCTCTAGTGAAGAATCCCAAGGTTGAACCCAAACCCGAGACTAAGTGCTTCTGTAATGAGGGGAACGGTCACTGAAGCAGAGCTACCCTAGATACTTGGTAGATGAGAAGGCAGGCAAGGTCGACAAAAGTATATTGGATATACATTATATGAATGTGTACTTTACTAGTACTCCTAGCAGAACCAGGGTATTAGATACCGGTTCGGTTGCTAAGTGTTAGTAACTCAAAATAAAAGCTGCGGAATAAACGGAGACTAGCTAAAGGTGAGATGACGATATGTGTTGGGAGTGTTTCCAAGGTTGATGTGATCAAGCATCGCATGCTCCCTCTACCATCGAGATTGGTGTTTGCGTTGAGCATAAAATGATTGGATTATGTTTATCGCAATACGGTTATTCATTTAAGGAGAATAATGGTTACTCTATTTATTTGAATAATACCTTCAATGGTCTTGCACCTAAAATGAATCTCGATCGCAGTGATACACATGTTCGTGCCAAAAGATATAAAATAGTAATGATAGTACCACATACTTGTGGCACTGCCATTTGAGTCATATTGGTATAGAACGCATGAAGAAGCTCCATGTAGATGGATCTTTGGACTCACTCGTTTTTGAAAAGATTGAGACATGCGAACCATGTCTATTGGTATATATGCATGAAGAAACTCCATGCAGATGGATCGTTTGGACTCACTTGATTTTGAATCACTTGAGACATGCAAATCATACCACATGGGCAAGATGACTGAAAGGCCTCGTTTTTCAGTAAGATGGAACAAGAGAGCAACTTGTTGGAAGTAATACATTTGATGTGTGCAGTCCAATGAGTGCTGAGGCATGCAGTGGATATCGTTATGTTTTTACTTCACAGATGATTTGAGTAGATGCTGAGTGTATTTACTTGATGAAACACAAGTCTGAATTATTGAAAGGTTCAAGTAATTTCAGAGTGAAGTTGAAGATCGTCGTGACAAGAGGATAAAATGTCTGTGATATGATCATAGAGATGAGTATCTGAGTTACGAGTTTGGCACACAATTAAGAAATTGTGGAAATTTTTTCACGACTAATACCGCTTGGAGCACCATAGTGTGATGGTGTGTCCGAACATCATAACGGCACCCTATTGGATATGGTGCATACCATGATGTCTCTTAACACAACTATCGGTTATGGGTTAGGCATTAGAGACAACCGCATTCACTTTAAATAGGGCACCACGCAATTCCGTTGAGACGACACCATTTAGAGAAACCTAAGTTGTCGTTTCTTAAAAGTTTGGGGATGCGATGCTTATGTGAAAAAGTTTCAGGCTAATAAGCTCGAACCCAAAGCGGATAAATGCATCTTCATAGAATACCCAAAACAGTTGCGTATACCTCCTATTTCAGATCTGGAAGCAAAAGTAATTGCTTCTAGAAACGAGTCCTTTCTCGAGGAAAAGTTTCTCTCAAAAGAATTGAGTGGGAGGATGGTGGAGACTTGATAAGGTCATTGAACCGTCACTTCAACTAGTGTGTAGCAGGGCACAGGAAGTTGTTCCTATGGCACCTACACCAATTGAAGTGGAAGCTTATGATAGTGATCATGAAACTTCGGATCAAGTCACTACCAAACCTCGTAGGTCGACAAGGACATGTACTACTCCTGAGTGGTACGGTAATCCTGTCTTAGATATCATGTTGTCAGACAATACTGAACCTACGAGCTATGGAGAAGCGATGGTGGGCCCATATTTCGACAAATGGTTAGAAGCCATGAAATCCGAGATAGGATCCATGTATCAGAACAAAGCATGGACTTTGGTGAGCTTGCCCGATGATCGGCAAGCCATTGAGATAAATGGATCTTTAAGAAGAAGACGGACGTGGACGGTAATGTTACCGTCTATGAAGCTCGACTTGTGGCAAAGAGTATTTTCACAAGTTCAAGGAGTTGACTACGATGAGATTTTCTCATCCGTAGCGATGCTTAAGTCCGTCGGAATCATGTTAGCATTAGCTGCATTTATGAAATCTGGCAGATGGATGTCAAAAACAAGTTTCCTTACCAGTTTTCGTAAGGAAAGGTTGTATGTGATACAATCAGAAAGGTTTTGTCAATCCTAAGGATGCTAAAAAGTATGCTAGCTCCAGCGATCCTTCCATGGACTAGAGCAAGCATCTCGGAGTCAGAATATACGCTTTGATGGAGTGATCAAAGTTTTTGGGTTTATACAAAGTTTGTTAGAAACTTGTATTTACAATAAAGTGAGTGGGAGCGCTACAACATTTCTGATAAGTATATGTGAATGACATATTGTTGATCCGAAATGATGTAAAATTTCTGGAAAGCATAAAGGGTTATTTGAAAGGAGTTTTTCAAAGGAAGACCTGGATAAAGCTGCTTACATATTGGGCATCAAGATCTATAGAGATAGATCAAGACGCCTGATGATACTTTCAAAGAACGCACACCTTGACATGATTTTGAAAGAGTTCAAAATAGATCAGCAAAGAAGGAGTTCTTGGCTGTGTTACAAGGTGTGAGTATTGAGTAAGACTCAAGACCTGACCACAGCAGAAGAGAGAGAAAGGACGAAGGTCGTCCCCTATGCTTTAGACGTAGGCTCTACAGTATGCTATGCTGTGTACCGCACATGAAGTGTGCCTTGCCATGAGTTGGTCAAGGGGTACAATAGTGATCCGGGAATGGATCACATGACAGCGGTCGAACTTATCCTTAGTATCTAGTGGACTAAGGAATTTTCTCGATTATGGAGGTGAAAAGGAGTTCGTCGTAAAGGGTTACGTCGATGCGAACTTTGACACTAATCCGGATGACTCTGAGTAGTAGACCGGATTCGTATAGTAGAGCAGTTATTTGAAATGGCTCCAAGTAGCGCGTGGTAGCATCCACAAGATGACATAGATATTCGTAAAGCACACACGGATCTGAAAGGTTCAGACCCGTTGACTAATAACCTCTCTCACAAGCATAACATGATCAAACCAGAACTCATTGAGTGTTAATCACATAGTGATGTGAACTAGATTGTTGACTCTAGTAAACTCTTTGGATGTTGGTCACATGGTGATGTGACCTGTGAGTGTTAATCACATGGTGATGTGAACTAGATTATTGACTCTAGTGCAAGTGGGAGACTGTTGGAAATATGCCCTAGAGGCAATAATAAATTGGTTATTATTATATTTCCTTGTTCATGATAATCGTTTATTATCCATGCTAGAATTGTATTGATAGGAAACTCAGATACATGTGTGGATACATAGACAACACCATGTCCCTAGTAAGCCTCTAGTTGACTAGCTCGTTGATCAATAGATGGTTACGGTTTCCTGACCATGGACATTGGATGTCGTTGATAACGGGATCACATCATTAGGAGAATGATGTGATGGACAAGACCCAATCCTAAGCCTAGCACAAGATCGTGTAGTTCGTTTGCTAAGAGCTTTTCTAATGTCAAGTATCATTTCCTTAGACCATGAGATTGTGCAACTCCCGGATACCGTAGGAATGCTTTGGGTGTACCAAACGTCACAACGTAACTGGGTGGCTATAAAGGTGCACTACAGGTATCTCCGAAAGTGTCTGTTGGGTTGGCACGAATCGAGACTGGGATTTGTCACTCCGTGTAAACGGAGAGGTATCTCTGGGCCCACTCGGTAGGACATCATCATAATGTGCACAATGTGACCAAGGAGTTGATCACGGGATGATGTGTTACGGAACAAGTAAAGAGACTTGCCGGTAACGAGATTGAACAAGGTATCGGGATACCGACGATCGAATCTCGGGCAAGTACTATACCGGTTGACAAAGGGAATTGTATACGGGATTGATTGAATCCTCGACATCGTGGTTCATCCGATGAGATCATCGAGGAGCATGTGGGAGCCAACATGGGTATCCAGATCCCGCTGTTGGTTATTGACCGGAGAGTCGTCTCGGTCATGTCTGCGTGTCTCCTGAACCCGTAGGGTCTACACACTTAAGGTTCGGTGACGCTAGGGTTGTAGAGATATTAGTATGCGGTAACCCGAAAGTTGTTCGGAGTCCCGTATGAGATCCCGGACGTCACGAGGAGTTCCGGAATGGTCCGGAGGTAAAGATTTATATATGGGAAGTCTTGTTTTGGTCGCCGGAAAGGTTTCGCGCATTATCGGTATTGTACCGGGAGTGCCGAAAGGGGTCCGGGGGTCCACCAAGGGGTCCACATGCCCCGGGGGGCCACATGGGCTGTGGGGTGTGCGCCTTGGCCTATATGGGCCAAGGGAACCAGCCCCAAGAGGCCCATGCGCCAAGAGATAAGGTAAAGGGAGAGTCCTAAAGGGGGAAGGCACCTCCTAGGTGCCTTGGGGAGGATGGACTCCTCCCTGGCCGCACCCTTCCTTGGAGGAAGGGCCAAGGCTGCGCCCCCCTCTCCCTTGGCCCTATATATAGTGGGGGGAAGGGAGGGCAGCAAACCCTAAGCCCTGGCGCCTCCCTCTCCCTCCCGTGACACATCTCCCTCCTCCGCAGCGCTTGGCGAAGCCCTGTTGGAATCCCGCTACTTCCACCACCACGCCGTCGTGCTGCTGGATCTCCATCAACCTCTCCTCCCCCCTTGCTGGATCAAGAAGGAGGAGCCTCGCTGCTCCGTACGTGTGTTGAACGCGGAGGTGCCGTCCGTTCGGCGCTAGGATCATCGGTGATTTGGATCACGACGAGTACGACTCCATCAACCCTGTTCTCTTGAACGCTTCCGCTCGCGATCTACAAGGGTATGTAGATGCACTCCTTCCCTCTCGTTGCTAGTAAACTCCATAGATTGATCTTGGTGATGCGTAGAAAATTTTGAATTTCTGCTACGTTCCCCAACACAGAAGGCATCCCCTCTTTCGTCTTCAAAACTATTGGTATACCTTACTCGGAGCTATATTTTTATTCGTCACATGATATGTGTTTTGCTTGGAGTGTATTTTCAATTTTACTTGCTCTTTGAATAAAATCTTTGGGTCTGAAATCTTGAATGAAAAAGAATCCTCCCATGGCTAGTTAATTATTTACTGCTCAGTGTCCTTCACTTATATCTTTTGGAGTAGTTTGTCATTTACTCACGTGCTTCACGTATATCCTATGAGTAAATGGTTGAATTGAATATCATAAATCTGAATTTATATTTTTTATCATATGCTTATACCATGGGGAGTAATGACTTCACACAGAATAAGTATAGGTAGTAAACTTATTGAAAGTTAGCAAACGCAGAATTGGTCACTTGAACAATTCATGAAAGAATATTGAAGGAAGATAGATTTAACATATAAATATACTATCTTGGACATCTTTTGTAATTGTGAGCACTCATTAAAATATTACATGCTAAAAGGTTGATGTTGGACAAGGAAGACAATGTAGTGGGTTATGTTTTCTTATATCCAAAATAAAGTATATTGTCATGGATCATCCAACATGCTGAGATTGCCTTTCCCCCTCATGCTAGCCAAATTCTTTGCACCAAGTAGAGATACTACTTGTGCTTCTGAATATCCTTAAACCCGGCTTTGCCATGAGAGTCCACCATATCGACCTATGGATTGAGTAAGATCCTTCAAGTAAGTTGTCATTGTTGCATGCAATAAAAAATTGCTCTCTAAATATGTATGATCTATTAGTGCGGAAAAAATAAGCTTTATACGATCTTGTGATATGGAAGCAATAAAAGCGACAGACTGCATAATAAAGGTCCCAATCACAAGTGGCAATATAAAGTGATGTTCTTTCGCATTAAGATTTTGTGCATCCAACTATAAAAGCACATGACAACCTCTGCTTCCCTCTGCGAAGGGCCTATCTTTTATTCTTGTCTTATACCTTATACAAGAGTCATGGTGATCTTCACCTTTCCTTTTTACATTTTATCCTTTGGCAAGCACATTGTGTTAGAAAGATCCTGATATATATATATATATACAATTGGATATAAGTTATCATGAACTATTATTGTTGACATTACCCTTGAGGTAAAAGGTTGGGAGGCGAAACTATAAGCCCCTATCTTTCTTGTGTCCGATTAAAACTTTGAACCCATAAATATCACATGAGTGTTAGCAATTGTGAAAGATTAAATGATAGTTGAGTATGTGGAGTTTGCTAAATCAAAGCTCTGGCATAGACCCTTCCTGAAAATAAGATGAATTGCAATTGTTTGATGACCAAGAATATAGTTTGTTAGTTTCAAGAAAGTTTATGATCTATACTTTAACATGTGAATAGCTTGTTACTTGATCATGAAATTTTTTATGAGATGAGCTACTATTATGACATATAATGATGCTAGAAAAGGTGATTGAAATTATCATTGATCAAACTTGTGCACTTGCTAGCATTCACACTTCATAAATTATTTCTTTTATCATTTACCTACTAGAGGACGAGCAGGAATTAAGCTTGGGGATGCTGATACGTCTCCAACGTATCGATAATTTATGAAGTATTCATGCCATGTTTACTATTGTTTTATGTGATTTTGGTATGATTTGATTAGAACTAACCCGGGCTGACGCTGTTTTTAGCAGAACTACTGTGCTGTTGTTTTTGTGCAGAAATAAAAGTTCTCGGAATGCGTAGAAAATCAACGGAGAATTTTTATGGAAAATATAAAAAATACTAGAACAAAAATCTACCGGAGGGGAGTCCCGTGGGCCGCACGAGGGTGGGGGGCGCGCCCACCCCCTGGGCGCGCCCCTGTGCCTCATGGACTACCCCTGGGTCCCCCTGACTTGTTCTCGATGCCAACCTCTCCTATAAATACGCAAACCTCCAGAAATTAACCTAGATCAGAAGTTCCACCGCCGCAAGCCTCTGTAGCCACGAGAAATCAATCTAGGCCCTCTCTGGCACCCTGCCGGAGGGGGCCATCGTCACCGGGGGCCATGGAGGAGGATCCCGGAGGGGCCATCATCGTCATGAAGGCCAAGGACCAGAGGGAGAACCTCTCCCCATCTAGGGGGAGGCCATGGAGGAGGAAGCACAAGGGGGAGAACCTCTCCTCTTCTCTCTCGGTAGCGCCGGAGTGCCATCGGGAGGGGAATCATCGCCGCGGTGATCGTCTTCATCAACATCACCATCCTCATCTCTTTTACGCGGTCCACTCTCCCGCACCCCGCTGTAATCCCTACTTGAGCATGGTGCTTTATGCCACATATTATGATCCAATGATGTGTTGCCATCCTATGATGTTTTGAGTAGATATCCTTTGTCCTTGGGTTGATTGATGATCTAGATTGGTATGAGTTGTATGTTTTATTTTGGTGCTGTCCTATGGTGCCCTCCGTGTCGCGCAAGCGTGAGGGATTCCCGTTGTAGGGTGTTTCAATACGTTCATGATTCTCTTATAGTGGGTTGCTTGAGTGACAGAAGCATAAACCCGAGTAAGGGGGTTGTGGCGTATGGGATAAAGGGGACTTGATGCTTTAATGCTATGGTTGGGTTTTACCTTAATGATCTTTAGTACTTGCGGATGCTTGCTAGAGTTCCAATCATAAGTGCATATGATCCAAGAAGAGAAAGTATGTTAGCTTATGCCTCCCCCTCATATGAAATTGCAATAGTGATTACCGATCTTGTTAACGATTGCCTAGGACAATTCCGCACACCGATCCATCATTATTCCACACTCGCTATTTATAATATTTAGTAATATATTCTAAATTTAGGATAACAACACCTACTTTTATGTTTTAGCTCTCCGATATCATGCAAAGTTATCCTCTTCATACCCACAACGTAGTTTTAGTTCTCGTTTCTAGTTGGAAGCAAACGTTTGGTGTACGTAGAGTCGTATCAGTGGCATATAGGACTTGAGAGAATATTGATCTTACCTTTAGCTCCTTGTGGGTTCGACACTCCATACTTATCACTTCCACCTTTGGGAATTGCTACGATGATTCCCTACACTTGGGGATTATCAAATATTCTTTGATCCCTTGTATGCATGATTGCTTATAGCCTCGTATTTCTTCTCCGATATTTGGGTTTTGTTTGGCAAACTTGATCTATTTATCTTGCAATGGGAAGAGGTGCTTTGTGATGGGTCCGATCTTACGGTGCTTGATCCTAGTGACAGAAGGGGAACCGACACATATGTATTGTTGCTATTAAGGATAACAAGATGGGGTCTATTTCTACATAAATATATCTTGTCTACATCATGTCATCGTTCTTATTGCATTACTCTGTTTCTCCATGAACTTAATACACTAGATGCATGCTGGATAGCGGTCGATGTGTGGAGTAATAGTAGTAGATGCAGGCAGGAGTCGGTCTACTAATCTTGGATGTGATGCCTATATAATGATCATTGCCTGGATATCGTCATGATTATTTGAAGTTCTATCAATTGCCCAACAGTAATTTGTTTACCCACCGTTTGCTATTTTTATCGAGAGAAGCCACTAGTGAAATCTCCGGTTCCCGGGTCTCTTCTTTAATATATTTGCATGTGTGATATATTTTATTTGCCTTTATTTTCAGATCTATTAAACCAAAAATACAAAAATACCTTGCTGCACTTTATTTTATTTGGTGTTCGATCTATCAATTTATTACAACTCTGTCGGATTATGGGTTCCGCAGACCCTTGAGAGGTTCGAACTCGGGGGTGCGCACGAAGAACACTCTCTCCCCAGCTCGCTCGCTAAACGATCCCACGGCCTAGCTCGACGGACCCAAAGAACGAGAGACACAGAGATTTATCCTGGTTCGGGCCACCTTGCGGTGTAATACCCTACTCCAGCTTTGTGGTGGATTGCCTCGAGGGGCTAAGGATGAACTAGTATAGTGGATGAACAGCCTCAGGAGGTGAGGTGTTCTTGAGCTTGATGAGCTGGTGAGGTGGTCAGGGTAGAATAGCCCTGATTCCGGATCCCCTTGCTATGGTGGTGGCTAGGTCCTATTTATAGTGGCCTTGGTCCTCTTCCCAAATGTTAGGTGGGAAGGGTTCCCACAACGGCCAAATTCGAAGGGGGACAACTAGTGCAAGCTATCCTGACAAAAGTAGTCTTCGCCTGCAAAAGGCTCTGGTGGTGACGCTGCTGTGGGCTCCGCGATGACCTCCGTCCTGGCGGTCTTGGTCTTGTTGCACCGATATGGAAACCTTTGCCTGATGCCTTGGGACCCCACGCCTGCGCTTGCCTCCTTAACACCAAAGAGGAAACTGGTACACTGCGCCTGCTGGCGCCCGCCTGGCCTTGGTCATCATGGCTCACGTCATGTAAATCTCGCGAGGTGCACCTTGCATAGATATCTTCACTCCCAGGAGCCAGCCTAGTGAGGCTGCCCCCAGGGAGGCCTTGGTGTCGTCCGCCTCGCGAGGCTTGGCCTCTCGCGAGGATCCTGGGTTCTTGCTGCTGAAGCCGAGCTGTACCGGGCCGTCGATGTAGCCACCCCACGGGCCGCAGGCAGGCAAGTCTGGGCACCCCCGGTCCCAGAACGCCTACAGTAGCCCCTGGGCCCAAGGCGCGCTCGTACTTGGCTTCGAGGCGAAGCCAAGGGGCAAGTGCGGAGCGCCGCGGGCCCCAACCACATGCGGCCTTGGTTGACGTGTGGAGATTGATGGGACGTGGGCGCCTCCGCTTCCCCACACTGCCTCGGCAACCGTTCGACTTGACGAGACCCTGCTGCATGTAGAAGAAAATCATCATTACGTGCGATCGTGGATGCCGACGGTTGTCCTCCCTCCGGCTATAAATGAGGGGAGGGGCAGAGCCCCCCTCGCTCATCTCTGTCTTCTCGCGCTTGCTCCTTCTTCTTCCTCCTAGCCTCGCCGTCTTGCCGCAGCTCCCATGGCGCCGACGAAGAGGTTCTCGGCCACGGAGAAGGGGAAGGCTCGCCAGGAGGGGCCTGGCTCGCCGCCGCCCAAGAGGGGGCGGGGCCGCCCCCGCAAGCACGCAGCGACCCCAGCTGTGGCCCCTCGGGGGCGCGATCGTACTCCTTCGGGGACCGGTGTCGTCCTTGGTGGTCGCAGCGGCGCTTCCTCGCGCGGCGGGGGCCACCCAAGGCGGGGCAACCCCTGCGCCGAAGGGAGGCATGCCGTGGTCGCCCGGCCTCCTCGGCGGCGCTTCCATTCGGCTGAGGTGCTCCCGGAGTTCGTCGTGTGGTCGGAGAGGCCGGGCGGCACCTGGCTCCAACTCCCGCGCTCCTTTGCCAGTGAGCTGCCGGCCACGGGTCTCGGCGGCTTCTAGCTGCAAGCCGACGGTTGCTGCAGCAAGGCCTCATGGGCCCCGGTGGAGGTTTCCGCCGCAGGCAACGCGGTCCTAGCCCGCGGCTGGCAGATGTTTGCCCGTGCCTCGGCCTGAGCAGGAGGTGCACTCTCCACTTCAAATACAACGGCGTCGCGACCCTCTACGTGAGGGTGTTTGGGGAAGATGGTCGTCACGCAGGGTGCTTCCCCGAGGACAGCGATGCCGACGGTGGGCTTGGCCTTGGCGACGACCGCTACGGCGCGGAAGGCGAGCTTGCCCTCCGCGAAGGCCGCGGCTCGTCCAGCGACGGCGGCTCCTCTTCCAGCGAGAGCACCAGCAGCGGCGGCTAAGACCAGCCGCCGCACCGCGGGGCTCGCTTCGAGGACGGAGGTGGGTTGTCCTGCCGCGCTCCGGTGAAGCGCGAGGAAGGCTCTGGCTGAATCCGGGGGCCCTTGGAACCATCCCTTGTGAGCTGCTGCGGTTGTGCGTGCCACTTTTGTTTATCCCCCTTTTTTTCCTTCCTGCAATTAAAGACAAGCATGGGGCCCTGCAGGGGCGTGTAATGAACTATGGTATTTATGCTACTATGTTATGCCTATTGCTCTGATGTTATGCCGCCGTGCACAGTCTCCAAATAGGTATGGTAGGATACTTAGCTTGATATGCTTGCGGTAGTTCTCCTCCTCGCGATAGTGCATGTTCTACAACGTGATGAGGCCCTTCTTGCTATTGGCTCAGGAGTCCCTGACCTCAGGAGGTGTCACGAAGCTGCGGAGTCGTTAGAAACTCTGTCGAGTGCCTTTTCCTTCTTTGCACAAGCCCCTAGGCGTGAGCCTTTCGTGGCTTAGCGCACCTCGTCGCAGTACCCGGGGGGCATGGACATCAAGAGGGTGCGTAAATCACGGGCTTCCCCGAGGGCGTCTCGTGAGAATAGAAAAAAGCCGGAGCTCCGAGGGAGCGGGGCCACGGTGAAGTGTTTTTGCTGTGCGGGGCAAGCCCGTCGCACGCACACACCTGCCCAGCCCCTGCACGCGAGACGCGCGAGGAGGAGCGACGGGCAACTACCGCTCCTCCCGAACCAGGATTAAGATGCAAAACAGAAAACAAATGGGGAAGTCGGTCAGGCAAATGAAAGCATGAGAACTTCAAATTTCATTAAAAGGTTGCAAACTAGCTACAGAAAGCAAATGAACAGCCGCGTCCGGCACCTAGTCTAGTCTTCTCATCAGCACGGAGCTAAGTGCTGCCACTAGGACGTGGGAGGGAGCCCCCGAGGCCGGAGGGCGGCACTCCGGAGACTCCGGGGCGTGTACAGCCCCACTCATTATTAAGTGAGAGTGTCACGAGCGGAGACCTTCACAGGCACTGTGCCTTGCATCATGGGTAGAACTTCCAGAGGTGCTGGATGTTCCAGGTGTTCTGGATGGGGATCCCGTCCTGCGTCTCCAGGCGCGTGGCGCCAGGCCTGGAGACGCGGGTGACCCGAAACGGGCGCTCCCACATGGGTGAAAGATTATGCAGCCCTTCCTTGGAGAGCACCCGCCATAGGACGAGATCGCCACCTCGAGCGTCCTGGAGCGGACGCTGCTGCAGTGGTATCGCCGCAGCGCCTGCTGGTACCTTGCCGCTCGGAGCGAGGCTTGACAGCGGCGTTCCTCCCCCAGCACGAGATCCATCCCCCGCGTGGCGTCCTGGCGTGCCTCGTCAAACGCCAAGACTCGTGCGGAGCGAAGCCTGACCTCGTGTGGGAGAACCGCTTCGGCTCCATAGACGAGGAAGAATGGAGTTTCACCTGTAGGATTGGTGGCGGTGGTGCGGATGGACCACAACACGGACTGGAGCTCATCCAGCCAGCCCCTGCCCCAGGCTTCGAGCTTCCTCTTGAAAGTTCTTGCCTTGAGGCCTCTCAGGACCTCCGCGTTGGCGCGCTCGGCCTGGCCATTGCTCCTAGGGTGTGCCACTGAGGCATAGCATATCTGTGTTCCAAGGTTAGCACAATACGTTTTGAAAAGGTTGCTAGTGAACTGCGAGCCATTGTCGGTGATGATGCGATTAGGGACCCTGAACTGGCTCACAAGGCCCTTGATGAACTTGACTGCCAAGCCGGCTGGGATGGTGCAGACGGCTTCCACCTCCGCCCACTTGGTGAACTTGTCGATGGCGACGTAAAGGTAGCGGTAGCCCCCGGGCGCTCGAGGGAACGGTCCCAAGATGTCCAGTGCCTAGACCGTGAATGGCCACGAGAGCGGGATACTCTGGAGGTCCTCGGCTGGCTGGTGGATTTGCTTGGCATGGAACTGGTAGGCTTCATAGGACCTCACCAGCTCGGTTGCATCGTTGAGTGCCGTGGGCCAGTAGAATCCGCTGCGGAACACCTTGCCCTCCCTCTCCCTCCTTTATATACATGGGCAGGGCACCCCTTGGAGACACACCAATTGTTCCAAGCCGTGTGCTGCGTCCCACTCCACGGTTTACTCCTCCGGTCATATTCACATAGTGCTTAGGCAAAGCCCTGCGCGGATCACATCACCATCATCGTCACCACACCATTGTGCTGACGAAACTCTCCCTCGACCCTCTGCTGGATCTAGAGTTCAAGGGACGTTATCAAGCTGAACATGTGCTGAACTCGGAGGTGCCGTACGTTCGGTACTTGATCGGCTGGATCTCGAAGACGTTCGACTACATCAACTGCATTAACCTTACGCTTCCGCTTTTAGTCTACGAGGGTACGTGGACACACTCTCCCCCTCTCGTTGCTATGCATCTCCTAGATAGATCTTGCGTGATCGTAGGATTTTTTTTGAAATTGCATGCTACGTTCCCCAACAGTGGCATCCGGGCCAGGTCTATGCGTAGATGATATGCACGAGTAGAACACAATGAGTTGTGGGCGATAATAGTCATACTGCTTACCACCAACGTCTTATTTTGATTCGGCGGTATTGTTGGATGAAGCAGCCCGGACCAACATTACATGACCACATTCATGAGACCGGTTCTACCGACGTGCTTTGCACATAGGTGGCTGGCGGGTGTCTGTTTCTCCAACTTTAGTTGAATCGAATTTGACTATGGCCGGTCCTTGTTGAAGGTTAAAACAGCACACTTGACAAAAAATCATTGTGGTTTCGATGCGTAGGTAAGAACGGTTCTTTTTAGAAGCCCATAGCAGCCACGTAAAACTTGCAACAACAAAGTATAGGACGTCTAACTTGTTTTTGCAGGGCATGTTGTGATGTGATATGGTCAAGATGTGATGAGATATAAATTGTTGTATGAGATGATCATGTTTTGTAAAAGTTATCGGCAACTGGAAAGAGCCTTATGGTTGTCGCTTTATTGTATGGAATGCAATCGCCATGTAATTGCTTTACTTTATCACTAAGCGGTAGCGATAGTCGTAGAAGCAATAGTTGGCGAGACGACAATGATGCTACGATGAAGATCAAGGTGTCAAGCCGGTGACGATGGAGATCATGATGGTGCTTTGGAGATGGAGATCAAAGGCACAAGACGATGATGTCCATATCATGTCACATATTTTGATTGCATGTGATGTTTATCCTTTATGCATCTTATTTTGCTTAGTATGATGGTAGCATTATAAGATGACCCCTCACTAAATTTCAAGGTACAATTGTTCTCCCTGAGAATGCACTGTTGCTACAGTTTGTCGTGCCGAGACACCACGTGATGATTGGGTGTGATAAGCTCTATGTTCACATAGAACGAGTGCAAGCCAGTTTTGCACGTGCAGAATACTCGGGTTAAACTTCACGAGCCTAGAATATGCAGATATGGCCTCGGAACACTGGAGACCGAAAGGTTGAACGTGAATCATATAGTAGATATGATCAACATAGAGATATTCACATTTGAAAACTACTCCATCTCACGTGATGATCGGACATGGTTTAGTTGATTTGGATCACGTGATCATTTAGATGACTCGAGGGATGTCTATCTAAATGGGAGTTCTTAAGTAATATGATTAATTGAACTTCAATTTATCATGAACTTAGTCCTGATAGTTTTTGCATATCTATGTTGTAGATCAATAGCTCGCGTTGTAGCTCCCCTATGTTTTTGATATGTTCCTAGAGAAAATTAAGTTGAAAGATGATAGTAGCAATGATGTGGAATGGGTCCGTGATCTGAGGATTATCCTCATTGCTGCACAGAAGAATTATGTCCTTGATGCACCGCTAGGTGACATACCTATTGAAGGAGCAAATGCAGACGTTATGAACGTTTGACAAGCTCGGTATGATGACTACTTGATAGTTTAGTGCACCATGCTTTACGGCTTAGAACTGGTACTTCAAAAATGTTTTGAACGCCATGGAGCATATGAGATGTTCCAAGAGCTGAAAATGATATTTCAGACTCGTGCATGTTTTAAGAGGTATGAGACCTCTGACAAGTACTTTGCCTACCAGATGGAGGAGAATAGCTCAGCTAGTGAGCATGTGCTCAGAATGTCAAGTGGGAGTTAATCTTCCAGATAGGATAGTGATTGACAGAGTTCTCTAGTCACTATCACCAAGTTACTAGAACTTCGTGATGAACTTATAATATGCAAGGGATGATGAAATGGATTCCCAAGCTCTTCGCGATGCTGAAATCAGAGAAGGTAGAAATTAAGAAATAGCATCAAGTGTTGATGGTTAACAAGACCACTGCTACCTCTTGAGCACTGCGTTGGTTTTCCCTTGAAGAGGAAAGGGTGATGCAGCAAAGTAGCGTAAGTATTTCCCTCAGTTTTTGAGAACCAAGGTATCAATCCAGTAGGAGGCCACGCACGAGTCCCTCGCACCTACACAAACAAATAAATCCTCACAACCAACGCGATAAGGGGTTGGCAATCCCTACACGGTCACTTACGAGAGTGAGATTTGATAGATATGATACGATAATATTTTTGGTATTTTTATGATAAAGATGCAAAGTAAAGAAAGTAAAATAAAAACGGCGCCAGAAATAGCTTGTTGTCCGGAGATTAATATGATGGAAAATAGACCCGGGGGCCATAGGTTTCACTAGTGGCTTCTCTCGAAAGCATAAGTATTTACGGTGGGTGAACAAATTACTGTTGAGCAATTGACAGAATTGAGCATAGTTATGAGAATATCTAGGTATGATCATGTATATAGGCATCACGTCCGAGATAAGTAGACCGACTCCTGCCTGCATCTATTACTATTACTCCACACATCGACCACTATCCAGCATGCATCTAGGGTATTAAGTTCATAAGAATAGAGTAATGCCTTAAGCAAGATGACATGATGTAGAGGGATAAGCTCACAATATGATATAAACCCCATCTTGTTATCCTCAATGGCAACAATACAATACGTGCCTTGCTGCCCCTACTGTCACTAGCAAAGGACACCGCAAGATTGAACCCAAAGCTAAGCACTTCTTCCATTGCAAGAAAGATCAATCTAGTAGGCCAAACCAAACTGATAATTCGAAGAGACTTGCAAAGATAACCAATCATACATAAAAGAATTCAGAAGATTCAAATATTGTTCATAGATAAACTTGATCATAAACCCACAATTCATCGATCTCAACAAACACACCACAAAAGAAGATTACATCAAATAGATCTCCACGAGAGAGGGGGAGAACATTGTATTCAGATCCAAAAAGAAAAAAGAAGCCATCTAGCTAATAACTATGGACCCGAAGGTCTGAAGTAAACTACTCACACATCATCGGAGAGGCTATGGTGTTGATGTAGAAGCCCTCCGTGATCGATGCCCCCTCCGGCGGAGCTCCGGAACAGGCCCCAAGATGGGATCTCACGGGTACAGAAGGTTGCGGCGGTGGAATTAGGTTTTTGGCTCTGTGGTAGTTTTGGGGTACGTAGGTATATATAGGAGGAAGGAGTACGTCGGTGGAGCAACATGGGGCCCACGAGGGTGGAGGGCGCGCCCCCCTACCTTGTGGCTTCCTGGTAGCTTTCTTGACGTAGGGTCCAAGTCCTCTGGATCTTGTTCGTTCCGAAAATCACGTTCCCTAAGGTTTCATTCCGTTTGGACTCCATTTGATATTCTTTTTCTGCGAAACTCTGAAATAGGCAAAAAACAACAATTCTGGGCTGGGCCTCCGGTTAATAGGTTAGTCCCAAAAATAATATAAAAGTGTATAATAATGCCCAATAATGTCCAAAACAGAAGATAATATAGCATGGAACAATAAAAATTATAGATATGTTGGAGACGTATCAAGCATCCCCAAGCTTAATTCCTGCTCGTCCTCGAGTAGGTAAATGATAAAAACAGAATTTTTGATGTGGAATTCTACTTGGCATAATTTCAATGTAATTCTTCTTAATTGTGGTATGAATATTCAGATCCGAAAGATTCAAGATAAAAGTTCAATATTGACATAAAAATAATAATACTTCAAGCATACTAACTAAGCAATTATGTCTTCTCAAAATAACATGGCCAAAGAAAGTTCATCCCTACAAAATCATATAGTTTAGTCATGCTCCATTTTCGTCACACAAGAATGCTCTCATCATGCACAACCCCGATGACAAGCCAAGCAATTGTTTCATACTTTAGTAATCTCAAACTTTTTCAACCTTCACGCAATACATGAGCGTGAGCCATGGATATAGCAGTATGGGTGGAATAGAATATGATGATGGGGGTTATGTGGAGAAGACAAAAAAGGAGAAAGTCTTACATCAACGAGGCTAATTAATCAATGGGCTATGGAGATGCCCATCGATTGATGTTAATGCAAGGAGTAGGGATTGCCATGCAACGGATGCACTAGAGCTATAAATATATGAAAGCTCAACAAAAGAAACTAAGTGGGTGTGCATCCAACTTGCTTGCTCACGAAGACCTAGGGCACTTGAGGAGGCCCATTGTTGGAATACACAAGCCAAGTTGTATAATGAAAAGTTCCCACTAGTATATGAAAGTGACAAAACAAGAGACTCTCTATCATGAAGATCATGGTGCTACTTTGAAGCACAAGTGTGGTAAGAGGATAGTAACATTGTCCCTTCTCTCTTTTTTTTGGGGCCTTCTCTTTTTTTATGGCCTTTCTCTTTTTTTATTCCTCACTTGGGACAATTCTCTAGAAAATGATAATCATCACACTTCTATTTATTTACAACTCAATGATTACAACTCGATACTAGAACAAAGTATGACTCTATATGAATGCCTCCGGCGGTGTACCGGGATATGCAATGAACCAAGAATGACATGTATGAAAGAATTATGAATGGTGGCTTTGCCACAAATACGATGTCAACTACATGATCATGCAAAGCAATATGACAATGATGAATGTGTCATGATAAACGGAACGGTGGAAAGTTGCATGGCAATATATCTCTGAATGGCTATGGAAATGCCATAATAGGTAGGTATGGTGGCTGTTTTGAGGAAGATATGTGGAGGTTTATTTGTGAAAGAGTGTATCATATCACGGGGTTTGGATGCACCGGCGAAGTTTGCACCAACTCTCAATGTGAGAAAGGGCAATGCACGGTACCGAAGAGGCTAGCAATGATGGAAAGGTGAGAGTGTGTATAATCCATGGACTCAACATTAGTCATAAAGAACTCACATACTTATTGCAAAAATCTACAAGTCATCAAAAACCAAGCATTACGCGCATGCTCCTAGGGGGATAGATTGGTAGGAAAAGACCATCGCTCGTCCTCGACCGCCACTCATAAGGAGGACACTCAAAGAACACCTCATGTTTCAAATTTGTTACATAACGTTTACCATACGTGCATGCTACGGGACTTGCAAACTTCAACACAAGTATTTCTCAAATTCACAACTACTCAACTAGCACAACTTTGATATCACTACCTCCATGTCTCAAAACAATCATCAAGCATCAAACTTCTCTTAGTATTCAACACACTCATAAGAAAGTTTTTACTAATCTTGAATACCTAGCATAATAGGATTATTTAAGCAATTACCATGCTGTTTAAGACTCTCAAAATAATATAAGTGAAGCATGAGAGATCAATAGTTTCTATAAAACAAATCCACCACCGTGCTCTAAAAGATATAAGTGAAGTACTAGAGCAAAAACTATATAACTCAAAAGATATAAGTGAAGCACATAGAGTATTCTAATAATTTCCGAATCATGTGTGTCTCTCTCAAAAGGTGTGTACAGCAAAGATGATTGTGGTAAACTAAAAAGCAAAGACTCAAATCATACAAGACGCTCCAAGCAAAACACATATCATGTGGTGAATAAAAATATAGCTCCAAGTAAAGTTACCGATGGAAGTAGACGAAAGAGGGGATGCCTTCCGGGGAATCCCCAAGCTTTGGCTTTTAGGTGTCCTTAGATTATCTTGGGGGTGCCATGGGCATCCCCAAGCTTAGGCTCTTGCCACTCCTTGTTCCATAATCCATCAAATCTTTCACTCAAAACTTGAAAACTTCACAACACAAAACTCAGCAGAAAATCTCGTGAGCTCCGTTAGCGAAAGAAAACAAAAGACCACTTCAAGGTACTGTAATGAACTAATTCTTTATTTATATTGGTGTTAAACCTACTGTATTCCAACTTCTCTGTGGTTCATAAACTATTTTACTAACCATAGATTCATCAAAATAAGCAAACAACACACGAAAAACAGAATCTGTCAAAAACAGAACAGTCTGTAGTAATCTGTAACTAACGAAAACTTCTGGAACCCCAAAACATCAGCCAAAATAGGACGACCTAGACAATTTGTTCATTGATCAGAAGCAATTGGAATCAATATTTTATCACGTTCTGGTGATTTTTAACAATTATTTTTGTGAACAGAAAGTTTCTGGAATTTTCTGCAAGATCAAATAACTATCATCCAAGAAGATGCTATAGGTTTAACTTGGCGCAAACACTAATTAAAACATAAAAACACATCTAACCAGAGGCTATATCAAAGATTTATGCCTAAACAGAAGCAAAAAGCAAAAAACTAAAAATAAAGTTGGGTTGCCTCCCAACAAGCGCTATCGTTTAACGCCCCTAGCTAGGCATAAAAGCAAGGATAGATCTAGGTATTGCCATCTTTGGCTTTCGATTTTTTAGCGGAATCATGCTCGAATCCGGGAGGTTCTTTACGTTTCCCTTCATATTCAGAAATTTTTAGATCTAAAGAATCCAACGGCTTATTACAAAGGGTAATCAACATATTCATGCGGTGAAGATTTCCACTAACACCCTTAAGAGGTTCAAGAGATTATTGTAAAATTTTCGTTACTTCGCAAATTTTCTCAAAAACTTGCGTTTCTTCCTAGGTATGATGAGGCCCCTTTTGTTGAGGTAGTGTTCCCACTATACCTTCTATAACTTCATGCGCAATACTGGGATCAATTTCAATAAAATTGCCTTTGGCAACGCAATCCAAGAGTTGTCTATGAGACATATTCAGTCCAACATAAAAATTGCGAAGCAGAATTCTAAGGTTTACTTCAAAGGTACAACTGCGGTAAGACTCCATCATTCTAAACCAAGCATCTTGTAAGTTTTCTCCTTGTCTTTGTTTGAAGTGAAAAACTTCAAACTCAGGAGACAACGTAGTTGATAAAGGGCGAGCCCTGACGACAAAGCGAGCGGTAAAGAGGCGAACGGAAAAGCGAGGGCGAATAAAACGGCAAAGGGTGAAGTGGGGGAGAGGAAAACAAGAGGCAAATGGCAAATAATGTAATGCGGGAGATAAGGGTTTGTGATGGGTACTTGGTATGTTGAATTTTGCGTAGACTCCCCGGCAACGGCGCCAGAAATCCTTCTTGCTACCTCTTGAGCACTGCGTTGGTTTTCCCTTGAAGAGGAAAGGGTGATGCATCAAAGTAGCGTAAGTATTTCCCTCAGTTTTTGAGAACCAAGGTATCAATCCATTAGGAGGCCACACACGAGTCCCTCGCACCTACACAAACAAATAAATCCTCGCAACCAACGCGATAAGGGGTTGTCAATCCCTAGACGGTCACTTACGAGAGTGAGATCTGATAGATATGATAAGATAATATTTTTGGTATTTTTATGGTAAAGATGCAAAGTAAAGAAAGTAAAATAAAAGCGGCGCCAGAAATAGCTTGTTGTCGGGAGATTAATATGATGGAAAATAGACCCGGGGGCCATAGGTTTCACTAGTGGCTTCTCTCGAGAGCATAAGTATTTACGGTGGGTGAACAAATTACTGTTGAGCAATTGACAGAATTGAGCATAGTTATGAGAATATCTAGGTATGATCATGTATATAGGCATCACGTCCGAGACAAGTAGACCGACTCCTGCCTGCATCTACTACTATTACTCCACACATCGACCGCTATCCAGCATGCATCTAGAGTATTAAGGTCATAAGAATAGAGTAACGCCTTAAGCAAGATGAGATGATGTAGAGGGATAAACTCATGCAATATGATATAAACCCCATCTTGTTATCCTCGATGGCAACAATACAATACATGCCTTGCTGCCCCTACTGTCACTGGGAAAGGACACCGCAAGATTGAACCCAAAGCTAAGCACGTCTCCCATTGCAAGAAAGATCAATCTAGTAGGCCAAACCAAACTGATAATTCGAAGAGACTTGCAAAGATAACCAATCATACATAAAAGAATTCAGAAGATTCAAATATTGTTCATAGATAAACTTGATCATAAACCCACAATTCATCGGTCTCAACAAACACACTGCAAAAGAAGATTACATCGAATAGATCTCCACGAGAGAGGGGGAGAACATTGTATTGAGATCCAAAAAGAAAGAAGAAGCCATCTAGCTAATAACTATGGACCCGAAGGTCTGAAGTAAACTACTCACACATCATCGGAGAGGCTATGGTGTTGATGTAGAAGCCCTCCGTGATCGATGCCCCCTCCGGCGGAGCTCCGGGACAGACCCCAAGATGGGATCTCACGGGTACAGAAGGTTGCGGCGGTGGAATTAGGTCTTTGGCTCCGTATTTGGTAGTTCGGGGGTACGTAGGTATATATAGGAGGAAGGAGTACGTCGGTGGAGCAACATGGGGCCCACGAGGGTGGAGGGCGCGCCCAGGGGGCTGGGTGCGCCCCCCTACCTCGTGGCTTCCTGGTAGCTTTCTTGACGTAGGGTCCAAGTCCTCTGGATCATGTTCGTTCCGAAAATCACGTTCCCGAAGGTTTCATTCCGTTTGGACTCCGTTTGATATTGTTTTTCTGCGAAACTCTGAAATAGGCAAAAAACAGCAATTCTGGGCTGGGCCTCCGGTTAATAGGTTAGTCCCAAAAATAATATAAAAGTGTATAATAAAGCCCAATAATGACGAAAACAGAAGATAATGTAGCATGGAACAATCAAAAATTATAGATACGTTGGAGACGTATCGACCACTAGTTTCAAGAAAAAGGCAAGGGAAGGAAAGGGAACTTCAAGAATGACAAGCAAGTTGTCACTCCCGTGGAGAAGCCCAAAGCTAGACCCAAGCCTGAAACTGAGTGCTTCTACTGCAAAGGAAATTGTCACTGAAAGCGGAACTGCCCCAAATACTTGGCGGACAAGAAGGATGGCAAAGTGAACAAATATTTGATATAATGTTATTGATGTGTACTTTACTAGTGTTATAGTAGCCCCTCGGTATTTGATACCGGTTCAGTTGCAAAGATTTGTAACTCGAAAGAGGAGTTGCAAAATGAACAGATACTAGTTGAGGGCGAGGTGACGATGTGTGTTGGAAGTGATTCCAAGGTTGATAAGATCACCATCGCACACTCCCTTTACCTTCAGGATTAGTGTTGAACCTAAAATAAATGTTATTTGGTGTTTGCGTTGAGCATGGATATGATTGGATCATGTTTATTGCAATACGATTGTTCATTTAAGTCAAAGAATAATTGTTATTCTGTTTACATGAATAAAACCTTCTGTGGTCATACACCGAAGAGGAATGGTTTATTGAATCTCGATCGTAGTGATACACATATTCATAAGATTGATGCCAAAAGATGCAAAGTTGATAATGATAGTGCAACATACTAGTGGCACTGCCGTTTAGGTCATATTGGTGTAAAGTGCATGAAGAAACTCCATGCGGATGGACTTTTGGAATCACTTGATTCTGAATCATTTGATGCTTGCAAAACCATGCCTCATGGGCAAGATGACTAAGACTCTGTTCTCTGGAACAATGGAGCGAGCCACTAATTTATTGGCAATAATACATACCGATGTATGCAGTCCGATGAGTGTTGAGGCTCGCGGCGGGTATCGTTATTTTCTGACCTTCACAGATGATTTGAGAAGATATGGGTATATCTACTTCATGAAACACAAGTCTGAAACATTTGAAAAGTTCAAATAATTTCAGAGTGAAGTTGAGAATCATCGTAAAAAGAAAATAATGTTTCTACGATCTGATCACGAAGGCGAATATTTGAGTTACGAGTTTGGCCTTCATTTAAAACAATGTGGAATAGTTTCACAACTCACGCCACCTGGAACACCACAGCGTAATGGTGTGTCCGAACGTCGTAACCGTACTTTATTACATATGGTGCGATCTATGATGTCTCTTACCGATTTGCCACTACCGTTTTGGGGTTATGCATAAGAGACAACTGCATTCACATTAAATAGGGAACCATCTAAATCCGTTGAGACGACACCGTTTGAACTGTGGTTTAGCAAGAAACCTAAGCTGTCGTTTCTCAAAGTTTGGGGTTGCGATGCTTATGAGAAAAAGCTTCAGCCTGATAAGCTCGAACCCAAATCGGAGAAGTGCATCTTCATAGGATACCCAAAAGAAACTGTTGGGTACACCTTCCATCATAGATCCGAAGGCAAGATCTTTGTTGCTAAGAATGGATCCTTTCTAGAGAAGGAGTTTCTCTCGAAAGAAGTGAGTGGGGGGAAAGTAGAACTTGATGAGGTAACTGTACCTTCTCTCGAATTGGAAAGTAGCTCATTACAGAAAACCATTCCCGTGATGCCTACGCTAACTAGAGAGGAAGCTAATGATAATGATCATGAAACTTCTGATCAAGTTACTACCGAGCCTCGTAGGTCAACCAGAGCACGTTCTGCACCAGAGTGGTACGGTAATCCTGTTCTGGAAGTCATGTTACTAGACCATGACGAACCTACGAACTATGAGGAAGCGATGAGCCCAGATTCCACAAAATGGCTTGAGGCCATGAAATCTGAGATAGGATCCATGTATGAGAACAAAGTGTGGACTTTGGTGGACTTGCCCGATGATCGGCAAGCCATTGAGAATAAATGGATCTTCAAGAGGAAGACGGACGATGATGGTAGTGTTACTATCTACAAAGCTCGAATTGTCGCAAAATGTTTTCGACAAGTTGAAGGTGTTGACTACAATGAGATTTTCTCACTCGTAGCGAGGCTTAAGTCTGTCCGAATCATGTTAGCAATTGCCACATTTTATGAAATCTGGCAAATGGACGTAAAAAACTGCATTCCTTAAATGGATTTCTTAAAGAAGAGTTGTATATGCTGCAACCAAAGGTTTTGTCAATCCTAAAGGTGCTAAAAAAGTGTGCAAGCTCCAGCAATCCATCTATGGAACTGGTGCAAGAATCTCGGAGTTGGAATATATGCTTTGATGATTTGATCAAAGCATATAGTTTTATACAGACTTGCGGTGAAGCCTGTATTTACAAGAAAGTTAGTGGGAGCACTACAACCTTTCTGATAAGTATATGTGAATGACATATTATTGATCGGAAATGATGTAGAATTTTCTGGAAAGCATAAAGGAGTGTTTGATAAGAGTTTTTCAAAGAAAGACCTCGGTGAAGCTACTTATATATTGATCATCAAGATCTATAAAGATAGATCAAGACGCTTGATAAGACTTTTGATGAGTACATACCTTGATAATATTTTGAAGGAGTTCAAAATGGATCAGTCAAAGAAAGGGTTCTTGCCTGTGTTACAAGGTGTGAGTTGAGTAAGACTCAAAACCCGACCACGACGGAATACGTAGAGAGAATGAAAGTCATTCCCTATGCCTCAGTCATAGGTTCTATAAAGTATGCCATGCTATGTACCAGAACTATTGTGTGCCTTGCCATGAGTTTGGCAAAGGGGTACAATAGGGATCCTGGAGTAGATCACTGGACAACGGTCAAAATTATCCTTAGAGGACTAAGGAAATATTTCTTGGTTATGGAGGTGATAAAGAGTTCATCGTAAAGAGTTACAACGATGCAAGCTTTAACACCGATCTGGATGACTCTAAGTCTCAATCTGGATACATATTGAAACTGGGAGCAATTAGCTAGAGTAGATCCGTGCAGAGCATTGTGGACATAAAAATTTGCAAAATACATACAGATCTGAATGTGGCAGACCAGTTGACTAAGCTTATCTCATAAGCAAAACATGATCACACCTTAGTACTCTTTGGGTGTTAATCATATGGCGATGTGAACTAGATTATTGACTCTAGTAAACCCTTTAGGTGTTGGTCACATGGCGATGTGAACTATGGGTGTTAATCACATGGTGATGTGAACTATTGGTGTTAAATCACATGGCGATGTGAACTAGATTATTGACTCTAGTGCAAGTGGGAGACTGAAGGAAATATGCCCTAGAGGCAATAATAAAGTTGTTATTTATATTTCCTTATATCATGATAAATGTTTATTATTCATGCTAGAATTGTATTAACCAAAACTTTGTGTGAATACATAGACAAAACAAAGTGTCCCTAGTATGCCTCTACTTGACTAGCCCGTTAATAAAAATGGTTAAGTTTCCTGACCATATACATGTGTTGTCATTTGATGAACGGGATCACGTCATTAGATAATGATGTGATGGACAAGACCCATCTGTTATCTTAGCATAATGATCGTTAAGTTTTATTGCTATTGCTTTCTTCATGACTTATTGATATGTCTTCAACGTATCTACTTTTCCAAACACTTTTGTCCTTGTTTTGGACTCTAACTTGCATGATTTGAATGGAACTAACCTGGACTGATGCTGTTTTCAGTAGAATTGCCATGGTGTTATTTTTGTGCAAAAATAGAAGTTCTTGGAATGACTTGAAACTTCACGGAGAATATTTTTGGAATTAATAAAAAATACTAGCGAAAGAATAAACACCAGGGGGCCCACACCCTGCCCACGAGGGTGCAGGGCACGCTCACCCCCCTGGGGCGCGCCCCCTGCCTCGTGCCCCCCTGAGGCTCCACCGACCTCAACTCCAACTCCATATATTCATGTTCGGGGAGAAAAAAATTAGAGAGAAGGATTCATCGCGTTTTACGATACGGAGCCGCCCCAAGCCCTAATCTCTCTAGGGAGGGCTGACCTGCAGTCCGTTCGGGGCTCCATAGAGGGGAATCCGTCACCATCGTCGTCATCAACCTTCCTCCATCACCAATTTCATGATGCTCACTACCGTGTGTGAGTAATTCCATCGTAGGCTTGCTGGACGGTGATGGGTTGGATGAGATTTACCATGTAATCGAGTTAGTTTTGTTAGGGTTTGATCCCTAGTATCCATTATGTTCTAAGATTGATGTTGCTATGACTTTGCTATGCTTAATGCTTGTCACTATGGCCCGAGTGCCATGATTTCAGATCTGAACCTATTATGTTTTCATGAATATATGTGAGTTCTTGATCCTATCTTGCAAGTCAACAGTCACCTACTATGTGTTATGATCCGGTAACCCCGAAGTGACAATAATCGAGACCACTCCCGGTGATGACCAATAGTTTGAGGAGTTCTTGTATTCACTAAGTGTTAATGCTTTGGTCCGGTACTCCATTAAAAGGAGGCCTTAATATCCCTTAGTTTCCAATAGGACCCCGCTGCCACGGGAGGGTAGGACAAAAGATGTCATGCAAGTTCTTTTCCATAAGCACGTATGACTATATTCAGAATACATGCCTACATTACATTGATGAACTGGAGCTAGTTCTGTGTCACCCTATGTTATAACTGTTGCATGAGGAATTGCATCCCACATAATTATCCATCACTGATCCAATGCCTATGAGCTTTTCACATATTGATCTTTGCTTAGTTACTTTTCCGTTGCCACTGTTACAATTACTACAAAACTGCTACTGTTACCTTTGCCACCGTTACCGTTACTTCCATACTACTTTGCTACTAAATACTTTGCTGCAGATATTAAGTCTTCCAGGTGTGGTTGAATTGACAACTCAGCTGCTAATACTTGAGTATATTCTTTGGCTCCCCTTGTGTTGAATCAATAAATTTGGGTTGAATACTCTACCCTCGAAAACTGTTGTGATCCCCTATACTTGTGGGTTATCAAGACTATTTTCTGGCACCGTTGCCGGGGAGCATAGCTCTATTCTTTGAGTCACTTGGGATTTATATCTGCTGATCACTATGAGGAACTTGAAATATGAAAAAACAAGATTTATCCCTTAACTACGAGGGGAGTTGTGCTGGTTGTGTTTTCAGGGAAAGAACTATTGATCAAGCTGAATTGCTATTGAATAATATGTTGACTAATGATAATAATTGGACACTTCCTGAACCTACTCCTAAACCAACTCCGAAGAAAAGGGGTGTTCTATTTCTCAGTCCTGAAGATATGCAAGAGGCAAACAATTCTATGAAATAAAAGGGTATTAAAGCTGAAGATGTTAAGAATTTACCACCTATTGAAGAAATACATGGTCTTGATAACCCGACATAGGTAGTAAAGGTAAATTCTCTCTATAGATTTGATGAAGGTGATATTCCTTGTTATAAGTCTGCTAGCCAATGCTTAGATGAGTTTGATAATTTTATTGTTAAACAAGAAAACTTCAATGCTTATGTTGGTAGACAATTGAAACGTAATGCTTATATGATTGAACACTTGAGTGATTATATGTCTAGCGTTAAAGGTGAACTTAAACTCATTAGTAAATATGCTTCTATGGTTACCACTCAAGTAGAACAAGTGCTTAAAGCTCAGAATGATTGGCTCAATGAATTAAATAATAAGAAAAATGATAATGCTGTTAGAGTTGTGACTAGAGGGGGTAGAATCACTACAAAAAAAATACACTTCCGTGATGATACGTGTTTGTCACAGTAGGTCGCGTTTTTTGTCATGCATGTACATCCATGACAAATTTATGACAGAATCAAGATAGTCATACCTGTGCTGTCATAGAAGTGTTCCATGACATTACCAAAATTATCATCACGGAAGTGTCCACTTCCATGACAATAAATAACGCGTCATAGAAGTGCTTTCGTCAAGGGTGACCGACACGTGGCATCCACCGTAACGGAACGCCGTTAAGCTGGCGGGTCGGGTTTTGGATCCGATAACCCGTTAACAGCCGCGACCAATGGGGATTTTCCACATGTAAAATCATCATTGGCTGGAGGAAACACGTGTCGGCTCATCGTTGGGACAGATAATTGGACAGAAGGCGCCTATGATACGCCGACACATGGCACGGCCCATCAAGTTTAAATGGGCCGGCCCAACTAAAGGCCCACAAGATTTTGCGGACCATAATGGGCCGGCCCAGCTAAAGGCCCATGAGATTTTGTGGACCATAATGGGCTAGCCCAGCTAAAGGCCCACAAGATTTCGCAGGCCATAATGTGCCGGCCCAGGTAAAGGCCAACAAAATTCTTGCGGATCATAATGGGCTGGCCCAGCTAAAGGCCCACGAGATTTCGCCGACACTAATGGGCCGGCCTAGCTGTAGGCCCACAAGATTTTGAGGACCCTAGTAGGCCGGCCCATTAACTGGCTGCCATGTTTTGGGCCAAATGCCGGCCCATATTTGATCCGGTCCATTAATGGCATGCCATGTTTCGGGCCTAATAATGGCCCATATGAGATCCGTCCCGTTAAAAGCCTCCCACGTTCTGGGCCAAATCACGGCCCAGATCAGGTCCGGCCCTTTAAGAGGCTTTGGCCTCAATTATGGCCCATATCAGATTGGGCCCGTTAACTGGACGCTATGCTTTTGGGCCCACTTGCTAAAGGCCCATTTAGTAATTTGGCCTGATATTAGTTTCCGCCTGTTAAGGGCCCGTTTAACATTTCGGCCTTATATTAATTTCGGCCTGTTAAAAGCCCGTCATGTAGTTGGGCCTAACTACGGCCCGGTTTGCATCCGGCCTGCTCACAGCCGATATGTGATTGGGCCAAACAAGGACCGAGACAATTTTGGCCTGTTAAAAGCCCGTGATTTGATTCGCACAATCATGGGCCGGGGTCCATTTCGGGCTGCTGCCGGCCCGTGAGCTGTTCGGCACGTTTCAGGCCCAACCTACTTCGCAGCCTCCTAAAATCCCATTGAGTTTTCTTGCGAAAAGAGGGCCGGGGGTTACTCGGCCTATTAAAGGCCCGAATCTACTAGTGGGCCAGTTTGACGAGGCCCATGATGCGGATCATACATCATGATTGCATGACGGCCCGATTATGTACCGTAATTTTACGGTTTAGCCGGTTTACTGCGAAGACAGGATATATATACAGTAAAATAACTGCAGCATTGTGAACAAGAAAAAACCTAGACTATACAATAAAGAAATTACGTCATATTACATCCACTGGGCATCAAAGTTCGCCACTATGATAATCAAGCACAAGCAGACAGCAGATTACATACATTGGGCATCAAAGATCGCCACCAGTGCAAATAAACACGCCGACAAAATAATATACAAAACCGACAACACTTCAATAGAGTTCAAGAAAGGTTAGCCTTGCTGGCGAGCTGCAGCGCAAGCACCTGAGCAAGATGATGAGACTGCGCTTGTTCAACACTTATATCTTCCTCACTCTGAAAGATAAACAAGCAGACAGATGACAGGTTTTGCACATAAAAGTATCAGTGCTGACAATTCATCACATTTCTTACTGACGAATAAAGTGACACAGTTTAAAATTGCATTAACACAATATGGTATTGTTCAGGTCAAGACATGGCAGGAAATGACATTGTGAAGGAGTTGGCAGCTTCACGACACCACTGGATTACAGATCAAGAACTCATAAGTATCAATGGTTAGTGTGCTGTCAATTTATCCCATTTCAGATTGGCAAATAAAGAGATGGTTTAAATAATAGTAGAATGATATGACATTGTTCATAGTTAAGACATTGCAGAATATGACATTGTGTTGTAGTGGGTAGGTTCACCACACCACTGGATTACGGATGAAGAAATGAAGCATACATGCAGTGCAAAACAAGATCACTTGCTCTGTATAGTTTAATTTACATGGTATGAAGAAGGAACTTGGTTGTACAACTGAAAACTTAAATTGAGAAGGACAAACATTTGTTTATGAACTACATAATAAACTTTAAACATGCAATTTGATGCAAACACCAAAAATAAACAGCTGTTGCAGTCATGCCTAACCAAATATACACAACAAAGTTTGAAGGCTTGATAAGGACAAACTTACGTTACTGGTGAAGACAGGCTCTATAAAGCCCTTGTCCATGCTGATGGGGGGGGCAATTCAAGAAGTTTACCACATAATCTTCTTCATAAGCATTGCCTTTATTCTACATTTTGTTAAGAGTAAATATAGATGTGATAATATATGAAAAAATGTAGAATATTTAAGATAAGATGAAGAGTGATGCTACATAACCAAGTAGCTATAAATGTATGTGCAGCAATACAGGCAAAAGGCACAACCAAGAGCAATGCACAGCTAAACTTCTTCAGTACCAACCTTATGGTAAGAGTAAATATAGATCTGATGTGTAGAAAATGGAGGGCAAAGGAAAATAAGCTGCAGAGTGATGGTACATGAACAACTACCTGTCAATATAAGTACACTGATAAAGGACAGCATGTACTTACAAGAACAATGCAGAGCTAAAAAAATCATTGGCATTGGATATATTCTACACTAATGTAACCATTCATACAGATCAGATAGTTTGGAGCGAACAATTGATAAGCAAGCTATCATGCATACTGTTGTCACATAATGAACAAGGTGTGTATGCAAGTACAGTGATACAGGACAATAGGTACTAACAAGAGCAAAGCAGCGGGCAGCATATTTGCGATATCCTGTCGTTCTTTTCAAACCGGAAATCTTCTTTGAGCAGATTTCCTGCAAAAAAGATCCGTAAGGCACATGCGGAAAAGTAGAAGTTCAAATTGTCATTTGATTTCATAGACAGTACCTCATCCTGGGAACGAGACCAGTGCATAACAAGGTTTTTCCATTCAATGTCTTCTAAATTTAGCACAGGAGACTTCACCGGAAATTCCTTTATAGACTTGCCATCAAAGTGTGATTTCCTCAGGTAACACCGATACTGCTGCAATGCTTCCTTGAAAAGCACAAGCAAGCTTTGCTCGTTATGACTATCCAGATTGACCCTTGCCTAGTTACAACAATGTAATGTAAATCATTGATGTGTTCGATCAGCAGAAAACAGGAAAATAATAACCATGAATAATAGCACTTACACGTAAGTTGGACAGGAAGATGTGAAAATGGTGTTTGTGTTCACTATAATCTTTCCATGATGGGAATATATGCACGTAGTCCCTAACAACATTGAAAGCATTGTCTTTTAAACTAGGAATAAATGGAATGGGGTTCCAATCTGCAGGAATTGGCCGTCTCTGCAGTTGGGATAGGTCTTCGGCCGGTGGACATGCTGTACTTTTTGCTGGAGTGGGATTTTTCTGTGGTACAGCTGGTGCTATGGCAAATGAAATCGGTATACCTTTTGCTGGAGTGCAGGTCCTGTGTGGTGGGGCTAGTGGTGTGGCCAGTGAAGTATGGGTACAGTCTGCTGGAGTCGGTCATACGTTTAGTGTCACTGGTTGTACAGCCAATATAAGTGGGGCGCTGTCTAATTTCTCCGGCACCACCACGTTTTTCAAGGACTTTGCTGGTGCTCCTTCAGGTTCGGCAATCACCCTCTTCCTTTTTGATGTCTGATGCACAAGAACAACATTTGAGTGGAAAAACATGGTATGATGACAGATGGAATATGTATTGATAATGGATGGGCATGGCATCTCGAGTTATATGATGAGTAAACTAAGCAGATGGCGGTGCAACAAAGTAGAAGAAATGCAAGAAAACATATGCAAGATACGCGCAATCAATAAAACCTTGCAAAATTAGAACAGGCACCTTGATGGGTGAACAGGACAGGCCATCTGCCTTTGACTCCTCGAGGTTAGAATAGTCATTAGGATGATATTCTGAACAAGAATCAACAGGTGGGGAGTGTATGAGTTTCATTACTTCCAGAATGGCACTCAATGCCTTGGTGCTAATTTTGTAAGTCATTGCAGTGTTCCACAATATTCTTCTGATGCGCGGATTCTGATATTCACTGTAATTGCGTATAATATCTGAGAACCATGAAAACATAAATAGTTGTGAGATTATCTTTGTAATGCAGATGATATTCTAATATAGGGGCGCGCCTGTAAACACTTGTGTGCTATCACTAGATTCTGATGAGAGAGCTCATGTGTGCTATAATATGGTGCGTGCATTTATATAATCTAGCACAATTACACAAAAAATAGGCTCCAGAAGTAAGGATAGCTGGCAGATGATAGGTTCATAATATACTATATAGAGAGTTTATTGCCAAACCATGATAAAAAGAGCACACAACAACTAGGCAGATCATAGTGTACATAACAGGGGTACACCATAACCACGATATATAAATCGGGAAAGTGGAACTGGCTTGAAAATACGGTGTTGTATTGCCGCTAGTAATTGAAAGCCTATCGATCACGTACAGGCCAGCTCTATCAGCTGTTGACTGCAGATGTCCCTGCGCCCCTTCCCGACAAGGAACATATTGTACGTACTAAATACAGAATAAACAAAGAGGAACATGTTAAAGAACAGAAGAGGAAGCATATTCTTGAGGTTCTGCTTCATTGCATACAATGTTGGTTTCCCACTCATGATGAATCACAGCGCCCAAAGAAATGCAATTCCATGTTGTCTCTCTATATGTGGCAATTTTGAACAAGAGTCATTAGTATCATATTCTGAACAAGAATCAACAGGTGGGGAGCGTATGAGTTTCATTGCATCCAGAATGGCACTCAATGCCTTGGTGCCAATTTTGTAAGTCATTGCAGTGTTTAGCTTCAAGAGTGGACTGCTGTCAGGACCGGTTTTCGGGATATTAATTTCCCAAAAAATGGCCCTTGTGCTCGCCAGCCCTAGGATTACTGTTAGCTGGTGAGGCACCAACTTGATACAGAAATTCCAAGCAAAGTAAAAAATATGTAGTACAAGACCATTGTGGCCTCTGAGTACAACAATTGGTTTCTAGTGGTTGATGGCGGAAGCGGTTTGTGGTTCATCTGCGTCTATGGGACTCCATTTCCCACAGGAACAGCTGACCAGGATAACTCCTATCTTCACGAGGCTGCTATCTCCATTGCGTATGTTCCGGGGCTGTCGTCGCAACGCTCCTCTCCACGCAAGAAATCTGGCCAAGACAATAGCCAGGGACAAGGCAGTGAGTACTTTTGAATGTACTCGCAAACATCATGAAAACCGGTATAACATAGCAGATGATAGTCATGCACTAAAATAATCCACGATCACTTAGTCAGTCCCAAAATAAAACTCACGATGCACGTAAGCAGGAAATTAAAAATGCACCGATCGGGTGTCTGAAGCGACACCTTCAATGGGTAATAATATAAAGCGTGCCTCAGTCGGGCGTCTAAGCGATGTCACATAAAGGGCTTATATAAAAGAATAACAAACATGCCACAGTCGGGTGTCTGAGCGACACCACATAAAGGGCTTATAAGGTAAATAAATAACAAGCATGCCACAGTCGGGCGTCTCAGCGACGCCACATAAAGGGCTGATAAGGTAAATAAATAACAAGCATGCCACAGTCGGGCGTCTCAGCGACACCACATAAAGGGCTTATAAGGTAAATAAATAACAAGCATGCCACAGTCGGGCGTCTCAGCGACACCACATAAAGGGCTTATAACGTAAATAAATAACAAGCATGCCACATTCGGGCATCTCAGCGACACCACATAAAGGGCTTATAAGGTAAATAAGTATGGTGAATATCCAGGAGGTAGAACCATCGCAGGGATACTCAACATTTCAAATAATGTAAATGGTTAGTCCATAATAATAATAATCATAATCGTCACAAGTCACAAGTCATGATCCAAGTTCTGGTTTAACAGTTTTTGTCCTCCGAAGACCGACACTAAGACCAACACTTGACCCATCCCAGACTGTAGTCCTTACCCATGGACACGGCTATTCGAATAGATGTATAATCTCTACAGAGGGTGTACTCTTTCCCCACGGGTAACGGATTTCTTTAGTCCATCGAGACTAATTCCGACTACGGTCTTTTAATTGAAAACACACCTAACCGCACACACCAGTCTAACTTACCGGTGTCTGGAATCACCCACGACACCTGTCAAGCAAAACTCTAAGTGGGGAGGCTACAACCTCGATTAGCATGGGATCACAAAATTTATAATGCGCGCAAACTAGGGAAGCCACTCCCCTCGGCTACAACCGGAAACACCCATGCCCACTGACCGGATGACTGGCTTTAATCCAGGGCCATGGAACCCTCATCACGGCCCCTCTATTTGGTGTGTACAAGGAAGGGGTTGACAACTTACTGAACCGTACCCTACCTATGGCAGGGACAAGTGGTAGTACGAAACAAGTATGGGAGGTTACTGGAACAAGACTCGATCTACGGCCGACTCAGGAGGTTTATGTATTCCCTGCATGGTTAGCATAGCAATGTTCTTCATAGTTTCACGACAGGGTCACCACCCCTCATGCCCCATCATGCCTTACTGCACATTCTCGCCACAACGAGATGTCAGTCACGGGGTTGTGTTCACCGGAACATAACCTTCTTTCGGACTCCCTCCGAACTATCATCAGGCACATGTGGCATGAGAAGTAGCTACTGTCACCAATGTCACATACATAACAGAAAAGATTTTCACCATGTGCTTATATGCATGAGTATGATTTCACATAAAATAACACCATTCCACATTAGCATAAATGATGGAGTTCTAGAATATTCTAGCAAAACAGCACCCAACTTGTATCATATCTGAGTTCAAGATGCTTGCCTTCAAGGTGTGGAGGGGTGAGGTGTACTCCAAAATTTTTGAAAGTTATAATCTCCCCTCCAAATTCCTATTTTCAAATATATTCAAATAACACATACTTTAAAAACAGCGCAAAAAGTTGTCCTAGATATTTGGGGGCCGGGGCTATGGTGGTTCCCGGTTGTGGCTGAGGGGTTGGGCGGCTCCGCGAGGTCATGGGGAGTCGAACGGTGGCGCTGGAAGGATGGGGGAGGCTCTGTTTACGACGAGCGGGACCAGAGGGCGGTGGCGGCCGAACTGGCCGGAGACGGGGAAGAAGGCTTCCCGCCGTTGCTTGCTGGCCGTGGGGGGCACTGGTGGGGTGTTAGGAGGTTGCCTGAGTGCCTGGACGGGCTCGGGGACTCCTATTTATAGGTGGACGAGGTCGGTTCCAACAGCGGCCGCGGATAAGAACGGCGAACCGCCGTTCTGTAGCTGCAGGGCGACGTGGCGGCGACGCGCGCTTGCCGACGAGCTTGCGGATGAGCTCAAGCTGTTCCAGGGGGCAGCTGGCGCGCACGTGTGGCTTGGGCGGCGCCATCCATGGCAGAGGCTCACTGTGGACGCCGGGGTGCCGCCAAGAGGGCCCTGACGGCGGCGCTGTAGGGCGCCAGGGTGGCTTGGAGTGTTCTGGCGAGTGGTCGAGGGCGGGGTGTGGCTCTGCAGGCGAGCAACGGCCAGGGGCAGGACGCGGCGACCCGTGTGCACGCACGTGCAAAACGCACGCTCTGGCCGCGCCCAGAGCACACATGCCAGGCATTCGGCAAAATGCCAAGGCATGCTAGAGGGCTTGAATGAGGCTGGGGATTAACAGGTCTAGGTTAGAGTTAGCTAGGGGCTTAGTGGACAAGCTGGATGGGTCAGGGGCTCAAGTTCATAATGCAAACTAAAAATCATGCCAAAACTGTTGATGCACACAAGGTGTTCGACAGAATGCCATGGGCATCTAGGCAACTCTTGGGGTGGCCAAAAACTCCAGGTCATAGTCTCTTTAGATGCTAAAGAAGGTGGTAAGGTTAGTTTGGCAAAAACAGAAACTTGTTAGTGCAAGTTTTGAGAAAACCAATTCTGGGCAGAAACTAAAAGCTATCATTTCATGGACCAAAATTACTCCAATGGGTCCACTCTCCTGGACTTAAGGGTTTTGTAGGGAGGACTATAAGCAGGAAAAAGAATCATGGGCAACAGAGCAAAATAAAATGGGGTTGCAGTAGAAAGTGCCAAACTGGACCAGAGAGCAAAAGAGGATGATTTGCTCAAATTTTTCAAAGAACATTAGTGGGTTTTTGCACAAAGATGAATAATATACCACTACGAACATCCCCCAATTTTGGTGGGATTTTTAAAGAAATATTTAAATAGATTGTAGTGCAAATCACAAACTGGACCAGATTTGAAAACTTGAGGTAGGGCTCAAAGTCTCCAAATGACTAAAAGAGATTTTTGCATAAAAGTGATGTGGGAACATCACATGACATCTCCAAATTTTGGTGGGAATTTTAAAGAAGTATTTGAAAGGGTTGTAGTGCACATGAGGCTCTAAAGCTTATGAAAATCATTTAAAAGAAATGAAGCTCAGGGAAAAATAATTATGCAATTAAATCCACTGATAAAATAATTGTTTTATTGAGAGAGTATACAAGTCCAATAATATTTTTGGAAAGTTTTCACGTGGGGTAAAAACTCCACAATATTAAAGGGAAGAGGGGTTCTGAAATCAAAAGATAAATCCAGAAAATAAAAATTTAATTTCCTGGCAAAATTTTAATTAATAACACAAGGTAAAATTTTTGGGGTGTTACAACTGCTGCTAGTGCGACACAAAGCAGCTACACAGATCATAGTGTAGATATAACGGGGAAAACCGTAAGCATCAGAGTAAAATCAGCAAAGTGGAACTTGCTGGAATATATGTGCTAGTATTGCCAGTACGGCTAGAAAGGCTTCGGGTACCAGCTCTCTTCAAGTGAAGGTGCGGTACTGTTAATATCAGTGTTACTCTCAAAGGCGACACAGCTCCCCGCATTTCCTTGCTATTCTTATAGGATTCAAGTGGGTAGGTGACTACAAATCCTATTCCTATGTTTACAAGATCCTACGAATCAAAGAGGCTCAAAGTGTCCATCACAACCGACCATATAGACCTCTACACTGCAAAAGTCCCTGCTCATCTTCAGTACAAGGAACATACTGTACCACTATCATACTCCCTCCGTTCCAAAATATAAGTCTTGGAGATTTCCACTATGGATCACATACAGATGTATCCAGATACATTTTAGAGTGTAGATTCACTCATTTTTCTCCATATGTAGTCCATGGTGGAATCTATACAAAGACTTGTATTTAGGAACGGAGAGAGTACATATTAAAGAAGAACGGAAGAGGAACAAGGTAAAGAAGAGCAAGCAGATTTTGGATAATAAAATGTTGGTTGCGCAGTGCCCACACATGATGAACCAGAGCGCATTAAGAATGCAACTCCCAGCTGTCTCTCGACCATTTCAGGCGGTTGGATGAGAGCCTACGTCTCCTAACCCATCTTCTTCCTCGTCTCTGATTCTTCCCATACAGAACACCGCACGGGCTGCCGGCCGGACCACCGGCCCCCGCCGCCTGTGTTCCTCCGCCACCCCCACCCCACCCCCGCCCCAACCCCCACCCCCGTTGAGTTTTCTTCGTTCAGTGAGGCCCCACAACCACCCGAGCCCCTTCGTTCGCACCGGCGAACTCCGGCGAGCTCTGAAAAATCGACTGACCCAATTTTGAAATTTAGTCTACTGTGATTTAACTAGTGTGGAATATAAAAGGGGAAAACCATAAGAATTGGGAGTATAGTGTTGAGCGTGCCATGGCGGATCTGAAGGTGCAAACCAGAAAAAGGCAACTTCGCAACCAAGACAAGAAATCAGAGTAAAGCAGTGGCGATCTATTTTCTTGCTGCGAAAAATAAGTTGAGCAGATACGAAAGAGTACCTCCTCTGGTGCGGCGCCGTGTACGCATCTGCTGAGAATTTGACGGTGCTGCGGTAGCGATGGCTGTAGGCGGCATGGAAGCAGATCTAGGAGGGTAGACGGTGGCGGCGGGGCGCGGTGGACGAGACGGTCGTAGGAGCGGCGCCGGCAAGGTGGATGACGGCGGGGATGAAGTGAGAGGACGGGATACAAGGATCCCGGTCTGAAGCCGTGGATGAGAGAGGTCGATCTCTTGTAATGGACGGCGGCATCGAGGTATCAGCTCCAGCATGGTAGAGGTGGACGGCGGTGGATGGGGTGGCGGATGGCGGCGGACGGAGGAGGGTGGGGTGGAGAGGGTGTTTTGGCGCCCACGGAGTACGAATGGGGAAAAGGAAGGTAGAGAGGAAGGGGGGAACCATGTATTCAGGGCGCGCTTGTCTCAAATGCGAGGAAATTTACAAACTTAGCCCCCGTTTCAAATTTCTACTACATCACAGCAACATTAGTCGGTTGGGGATAGGACGGTAATCTCGCATACACCGAATATTTGCCGACGAGAGTTTGTTTTTGGCGCCCACCGTGTATGAATATGAATCGGGGAGGAAGTCGATTTCGGCCGAGGACACACTGTGTTTTGGCACCCACCGTGTATGAATCCGGGTGAGAGGCGGTTACGTCACGTTTGGGTAAAATTACAAACCTACCCCTATCGGAACCTATAGAAATCCAGCAGATAGGCTTTGCGTGGCAGGGATAGGCAGTAGTGATTTCCATCTCGCAGATTTTGGTTTCGGGCGGTTACTGCGACTTTCCCCGCTTCGTTCAAATTTTGCAGAGTGCACCTTTACCGTGCCAAGTCAATTCGAATCCCGTTTGTATTCTATTTTTTTCGAGCGGGATCCATTTTCAATTGGAATTACATTCTATATACATCATTTTTTTATATATACTTTCAAAAGCACAACACCATTTATACATAAATATGGTTTACAAATGGCATGATCTCAGATTCATAAGGTTGTATCCATCAATTTGGATTTTCAAATATTTGAAACCACTTTATGTTGAAATCCAATGTATGCATTCCTCGCTAACTGTCTCCAATGAATGTGTGTTTCATGCGGTTTTTTTACTTCTCAAACATGTATAATGTGTTTCACACACGCAACATATAGTGTAATCCCGTTTAGACATTAATTGCATATAAACCATGCATCGTTTGTAATTGAAGAATCTATGGATCACCAATATTGATAAACTATATAACATTACACGTGTGCCCAAATTCAAATGAATATGCATGTTTGATACACCAATTTGCGTTATGATATTATCGATGTCGTGATCTCCAGTTTAAATATTTGAATCCCCTTTAATCCAGATATTCGTCTCATATAGCTATCACTCATGCTTATATAGGACTATCTCTCTGGACCTATACGCGTTCATCGTCTCTCAGGTATCTCTCGTGCTACCTGTATGTCGACAATGATCTTTTATCTTCGTAACACACTGACGGTACTCTCTCCCTCGACCTTCATCACTCTATCTCTCTCTAAGTATATCTCGCTCCCTGCTATGTGTCTCTAACTATGATTCTCCATGTGGAATCTCTTTCTCTCACACAAACACAAAACTTTGTCTCCCGGGGTCTCATTTCTCTCTACTATTCCCATGTGTGCCACTCGCACACCCCTCATACAGAGATGTCTTTCGCTCCTTAGATATGAGAACCTACGACTCTTCCTCTTCAATATCTCTTTCTCACACACAAACACAAACTCTGTCTCCCAGGGTCTCATATTTCTCCATTGTTCTCTTGTATGTCGCTCACACACACCCTCTCTCCCTAGAGATATCTTGCGTTCCCTCGTATGTCTCTCTAGCTATCACTCTCGTTGTGAAATATCTTTCTCTCTCGCAGACACAAAACTCCGTCTCTCTGGATCTCATTTCTCTCTGATATCTGTTTGTATGTGACTCACATGCACCCTCTCTCTATCTCTCTCACACCCACACACATAACCCAGCCTTCTGATCCACTCGACTCCTATCTCTAACGCACACTAGCTAGCATCTTTATCTTTCTATTTATCTGTTTCTCCATCAACCTTCTTTCTCGCCCTCACTCTTGATTCCTATCACGCACACTACATATGTTTCTCTCTACATGCAGTCAAGTGCCCTCTCACACACATATATAACTTCACCCTTTGAACCACCCGACGGTCATCTCCAACACCCAAACTAGCGGATGTCCCTCTAGCTAGCATCTCCATCTCTGTATCTATCTGTAGTTTCTCCGTCAACATTTCTTTCTCGCACGGAGTCTTGCTTCCTATCACCCACACTATATATGTCTCTCCATACATATGCATTTATAGGTTGGTCTCTTTTGCACAATCGTTGCGCCTCACTCCCTCTGCTCGCCATAGATGCATGCTCCAGCCCACGCCACTATCTCTTAAAGAAAAAAACACATGCTCAATTGTCTGGCCTTCTTCCCTGCATTCTCACATGCATGCATATTGTCATACCGATCCGTCTCTCCCATGTCGTTGATCTTATGACTTATGTCTTCTTTCTTTTATCTCGATCATGCGCGCGCGCACACACACACATCCCACGTATACATGTATACCTCTCACACATGCACGTTCAAGGTCTCTATGTCTCCATACGTAGTTAATTACCCTCAATCCTAACGCCACATCGAATCGTTCTCCTCTTTTGTGCACATAACTTCCGCCTGGATGGGTAAAACACACACTCACACTTAACAATCTCCTTCTAGCTACCCCCCCCCCGCCTCTCACTCTTCCCCTATATCCCCGAAACCAATAAGACCATCCCTTTGTTTAATTCCCACCTACATGCACCATCGATATATAGTAGTCTTCCTCGGTGTCTCTCGAACAAACACGTTCTCTCGATGTCGACTCCTCTCACGCGCACACACCTTCTCTTCCCTCTCTACGGGCATTTTCTCTCTCGCACCCCATCGTTGGTGGCCTCTGCCATACACATCACCTCTCTATGATAAAGCCATGCACACTTAAATTACATCCGCCACAGAGGACCCCGCGACACACACACACACACGCACCCCCCCCACACACACTAAGACTCCATCTCTCTCTCTCACACACACACAAACACACACACACACACACACGCACGCACGCACACACCCCCCACTCACACACTAAGACTCCATCTCTCTCTCTCTCTCACACACACACACAAACTAAGACTCCATCTCTCTCTCTCTCTCTCACACACACACCCCACACACACACTAAGACTCCATCTCACACACACATGCTCTAGGCGGAGCATTTGTTCCTACCACCCTTCATCCAACCTTACCCGTATGATAAACAATCACCTTTATTTACTTGCATAACATGGACAAATTCCACTTTACTTTAGTAGTCAGCAAACTTATCATCTGTACCCTTATAAAAAAACGAGTTGGCGGTGATGGTGTGCCTGCCATCTTGTAATACAGACCGTATGATCTATATCTGAGGATAGAAAGCAAACTATGATAATTTTACAAAGATACCCGCACCTCTCTCCACATCATTATCTCCCGCAACATCATTGCTCAGCAATTAAAAAAGGAATAAGTCTCTGGAACAATCTAGCATGCATGGTGGCCGCTGCCGCCTGCCGGCGCCGTCCATCCCCATGCCTCCGCCCATTCCGACCACCAGTCACCACCACGCTCCACTCCTCCTCGCCTTATCTCTCATCTTTCATTTTTTCGATGACATTCTCGAGATACCAGTTTTCCGATAAAATTCTCGAGATATCATTAGTTTTTACACATGGGATTACTCCTGCATGGGTCAATCACAACAGGTGTTCTGTAAAAAAATGCATATTGATGTTCCGTGCAATGCACGAGAATCTTGCTTGTAATTATATAACGCAAATCACGAGCAGGAAGTGACATTTTTTTGACACAACCACGTTAACATGGCCACGTAAATCACTAGCTAAAGTAAATACCATTATACTTATATCCCGATGCAAAAGGTTGAGTACATGTCCGAAGAGTAGAGTCGCACACACGCACTCTGTCTCTCAGAATCTCTCTCACACACACACCAGTTACGTGACGCCCACTTAAGCAGACACGTATGTTACAATTTGTGCACCCGCGGGTACACGTGATGCTGCGCATTTATTTAAGCCGGAAGGCGAACCCAAACAGTAGCTGCATTCATTCCCCTCCCGCCGCCTCTTCTCTGGTCGCCGTCGCCCGGTAGCCATGGGCCGGCCGAAGGTAACAACATACGCCATACTCCCGCCGGAGCGGCGCTTTAATATGGAAATTTTAGTGGTCATGCATGCATCTTTTTGTGCTAGCACTCCTATATAAGGGTTGACCGGTCGCTTCCCGCGGACGTGCGCGGGCGGTGGAAGAGGAAGGAGAAGGGAAGCGGGCTGTGGAGTAACGTTTTTTACCACAATTTCTTAGGAAACTGAGTGCAATAATTGAGTAGTTTTGCAAACTACCAGTACTACACCTGAAACGGTTCAAAACCTATACTCCCTTGCCAGCGCGCGCTTCCCGCGTGAAACGGTCAGCGTCGCCCTGGAGCGTCAGTGCCGCATTAATGCCCGGCCAGAGCGGAGGCGACCTCTCACTGGCGCCGGCTTTGAAGTGGCGCGACGGCCGAGAGAGCGCCGCTTCCCGGTGCACGCGACTGCTCCGCGTCGAGACTGGCCATAGGCCCTGTTTGGATCCATGGGTTAGAGTTAGTTTGAGCTAGTTGGGGCTCAAATAGCCCTAAAGTATCCAAGCATGAGGGTTTAAATTGGAGCAAGTTGCACCGAACCCACCAAAAAAAACTATCCCACCCAAGAGGTGCTAACTGGAGATAGTTCTCATTGGGACCACTGAAAAATCACTTTTCTCTCTCCATGAAGTGCATTTATTGTCAATCTAACCCTGTCACCCAAACACCTCTTTGGCTACAGTTAGTTCAGGGTTAGTCATGAGTTAGTCTAACCTCTAGCTAAGTTAGAGTATCAAACAGGAGCAGTATAGGACATGCAAGTTGCTCAAAGCATACAGGCAAATTCGTACGTGAAAGGATTTTTTTCTTTTTGAAAACGGAACGTGAAAGGAATTTTTTTTAGAATGCTCTTGGCATGTCGCTAACATGTGATAGTTAACCGACCTCAATAGACGGCAGAAACGCCAGCCCGCCGCACTTTGATAGAGACGAGGAGGGAGAAGCGATACAGGCTGCTGGATTACTAGAGATAGGTGTCGCACGGAAGCCAAGAAATATGGTGATAGCGTGGGTTAGCCATGTACTAGTATGATGTAACTACACTGGGCTGCCGTGTTTCGTACTCTTCCAGTCCACTGTGGAGATGATTGGTTAATTTTATATCGCTGAATAATATTAAATATTATGAGTGCAGACGCTCCACCACGAGGTTCCTTGCTCCTTCTCGGTCGTCCGGAATCTATGTTCTTCCACTCTATTTTTTTACGTGAGCTTTGTTCATCCTTTTGCCAACACGCGAGACATCTAGCATCAAGGTGCACGTGTTATGCAAGGATCGTTCCATCTATATGAAGAACACGTGGGACTGGAACTACGAGACGGACATGTACCCAGGAGTGGACGTACGAACCTGAGTAATGTAGCGCAGTAAGTGAAGTAGAAAGGCACAAATGGTATGAACATGCGTGGCATATAGGGTGTGTTTGGTTGCGTTCTCGTCTCAGCATAGTTGTTCCCTCTTCATGCATGCTCAACTCAACACCCCTCTTCATGCATGCTCTCTTCATGCATGCTTCTAGTGTATTTGTGCTAAACTAGTGTGGACTCATGCACCCTCCATACACTCTACCAAACACCCAAAAGTAGGTCGAGAAGGGAACTCTTGGGCGGCATTTGTCTCTTACTACGTACTACCACTAAATGTTGTACGTGCAATGCACGGTGATGTTATGGAGTACGTGCCTAAGTACTCTACTACTACTATATTAGTTGGAGGCACATATTAACTTTTATATTTGTTTACGTGTATGCCCCGAGACCTTCCAACTAGACGTGTCTTTCTCTCCAGGTCGCACTTTGTATCGTTCATACCACTAAGTACTACTACGTGTGGTCTCCGACCCAGAAGTGGAAGAAGTGGAGACGCTCTACCACGCTGTTTTTTTACGCTGGGCTCTACCACGCTGTTCATGTCCCACTCCTTTCGCTGACGTGTGGGACATCCAGCACGTGCCGTGTTTGGCACCCTTCGTCGTAAGAGTTGAAACGCTAGCATTCATCAGAAATAAAAAATAATTATAAATCGGCAGTGATACTATTTTTTTGCGAACCAATCAGCAGTGATACTATACCACGCGGTTTCCTTGCTCCTCGATATCGGAAAGAATACTTCCGTTCGCCAACATGTGGGACGTCGACCATCCTGGTCCACTTGCCATGCACGCAGAACTCCAAGGGAGAGTCACCCAGGTCGTCGCGCCGCAGTAACAATGACTAATGAGCCGTCAAATCACAGGCCCACTTCCCACTTTGAAGTTGCTCGGACGAAGGAACCATCATGACTTCGTTGAATTCCGCTTCTTGAAGAAAACTACTGTACCAGCAGTACTGCTAGCTACAGTAGTTACTCCAACAGAGGCCTCCTTTCGTTCATAGGATAGGAATATGAAAATCATAGGAAGTGAGATGACATGCATCTCAATTCCTATAGAGAAAGAGATGCCATTTGATGCTTAGGATAGGAATTTTTCCATTTAGTCTAGGCTAATGTACTGGTAATTTGCTCTAAAAACTACAGTAGTAACTAGTAGTATTGGTACATGCTCGTACTCAGACACAGACACACACACTAACTACTAGTACTACTACTTCTCACATGCTGGCCAGACGCCGTCGTTCTCCTTCCCGGCTTTGTCGGCGACACCCCACCGTGCTTGGATCTCCGCCGACCTCTCCGCAGCAGCGCGTGCGTCCTTTTCTTTCTTGCGGCGGCGGGCCTCTCTTTTCTTGAGTGCTTTCTGACTTTTCCGCTCCCTCTGTGCGGCTTTGGCCGCCTCTTGCTCTACCGCCCATTCGGCCTTGGCATCTTCAAATTCCTCCCACATAGTTGTGAGGTCGCGAGCGGCGATGAACTCGGCACGGCGGGATGCCATCGCTTCCCTACCATTTTGTGTGCGGTCGTGGGCGGCGAGGAACTCGGCGCGGCGGGATGCCATCGCTGCCTTACCGGTTAGTGTGCGGCGCGGTGGCATGAACGACGCTTGGTGAGAGCTCTGGGGTGGAGTGGCCGGACAACCGTATAGTGCATTGGTTTGTCAAGAGCTCAAGGACAGAAGACGAAGCAAATTTGGATTCCCCTTCAATCCTGGTCATTTATTACCGAGTAAAATGCATTGGCGGTCATCGAACTTGTCTTGATAGCTCACTTTGATCATTGTATACGAGATATGGTGATTATACGGTCACTGGCTCAGCGTATAGCTCCGTATTTGTCTGGTTGACCAGTCAAACAGTCCGCATGCGCCTCATCAGCTCGTGTTCTTTATCTATCTACGCGGGCCTACCTGTCAATGGAGAAAGAAATACTGTAAAAACCAAAATTATGCGTATGTGGGGAATCAAACCACGGACTCGTCGCTGCAACGCACCCTCGTCAGCCAAATGAAAATGAAATACTTCGCGTCAGACACTCACGCTCACGCTGTCAAAGCATGCTAATGCATGCACGTCGCCCTCTAAATCAAAGTCCTGCTCATGGCGCAACGCAAACGGCGAGCCCATCACCTGCGCGCCCCGGCGGTGCCTGACATTACTGTTTAGACGTTTGATGGAGGCCTACGCGAACGCCGAGCATGTATTCACCTGGCTCAACACCAACGGTCATACTCGGACCGCCTTGCTCATGTATATCGTCCATCACAACGACAATCTATAAAACAGCCTAAGCTAGAGAGGGTACTATGGTAGTATGGTACGGAGTATGTACTATCGTGAGCGACCGATCTTAGTGCCACTGCACACCGAAACCCCTTCCATCGCTAGCGCGCGCTTCCCGCCTGAAACGGTCACCGTCTCTCCAGAATGTCAATGCCGCATTCACCGGACTTAACTGCAGGTGCAATTGGTGTGTCACTGACATGCGGGCCAGATGCCCGTTGGGCCCACATGTCAGTAACCCAAACGCATCTGCAGTTAAGTCACTGAAGCAGCGTCCGCATTCACGCCCGACGAACCTACTCCGGCGCCAGTTGTCCATCCGTCTGCCGCGGCTCATTGCCATTCGCCCGCTATATTAACTTGAGCCCCAGCTCCCAGCCATAGCCAAAGACCCACACTTATTCTCCTCCGGTCCCTTCCTTCTGTCGGCACCACTTCAACCATGGCCTCCTGGCGCTCCGAAGCTCTCTTGGACGTACTGTCGCAGGAGCAGACGAGGGACATCGGCGGCTCCGCTCCGGGCGCGCTCCAAAGCTCTCTTCGACGTACTGTCGCAGGAGCAAACGAAGGAGATCGCCGGCACCCCCCCGGCCGCCCTCCGCCGCCACGACCACGAAGCCGGCGCGCGTGCGCGGGCGCAGCCGGCAGCGAGGAAGAGTAGTACACGGTAGGTCGCCGCCGCTCTGGAGGAGGAGGTTATCGAGGCGGATGAGGAGGAGGCAAAGGCAATGGCCGGCTTTCTCGGGTTCATGGCCGGACATGGTGGTCGGGCGCCGGCGATCGTTTAGATTAGGTTTACAGTAGGTTTTAGTACGGTTTGTGCGAAATATGTAATGAATTTCGTCCAGTTTGTAGGAAAAGTTTTCGAAATGTAATGAATTTCATCCGGTTAATTTGAAATTTGCTTTGTTTGCACGAATTTCGTCCGGTTAGTTCATATAGTTGTCGAAAGGTATGCGGGCAGCATCGGATGGCATCCATCAGTGTCCTCGGACAGATGCCGGTGTAAATTTGTGGGCCAGCGCTGGAGATGCCCTAACTATCATGCTATAATCGCTAACAATCCTCCATTATTTGGCAGGGAACAGTTATCCCTCGATCAAAATCAGATCCGCGGTGTTTCGCACTCCTCCCGCGTAAGAGTGTAAACTCTTGCTTACATAAAAATGGAGCAAGTGGACGGCACTGTAGCACGTCATATCACTCGAACTAGCCCGCCTAACGAGCGGGAAAGCACCGCCCTCGTCATTTTGTTCTGGATTTCTATCGATCGATCGCGCGAAAATGTTACGCTTCGCAAGTTCTAAAGGAAAAGGCGGCACACTTACGACTCGTACGCGTCGCAACCCCGACAGTCCGGCTCGCACGCCGCTCACCAGAGGGGACACGCGTTGTCTTGCAATTTCACTGACATGTGGGACCGTAATTGAATAAACCGTCGATAGCCGAAATCTAATCGCTCGGCGGGCGTCGGCTGAGAAGAGAGAAACGGGGGAGGGAGAAGAGATCGCCCGCCCGCCGCGCACGGACTCCAAGAAATATATGGTGATAATGTGAGGTGGGCCATGCTGGAGTCCGGACCGCTTCCGGAGCCCGCTCTCACCGCCCTGGCCCCTCAAGACGCCAGCTGCCCGCCGCATGCATGCATAGCAAGTAGTACTCCTTATGTGGAGGAGAGAGAGGCATTGACAAAGTCAAGGAGTGGGCTCTGCAAGAGCCCGTCTCTACACGTGCTCCTAGGTATAAAAAAATAATTCTAAAAAAGGCATAAAAACAATTGTGTCTTAAAAAAGAAAGGTAAAAACATTTGAGAGGAAATAGATAGAGAGAAAGTGAGAAAAAGCTGTAACCTGGGCATTACATGAGGAAGGAGGGAGTGGTGCACATGCCAAGTTCACTGGGCTGCCGTGTTTCACACTCCTCCGTCGTAACAGTGGAGACAATAGCTTTCATCAAAAATAAACAATGAATACTCGTTGCTCGTCCTCTATATCGGAAAGAATACTTTCATTCGCCGACATGTGGGACGTCGACCATCCTGGTCCACCTGCCATGCACAAAATTATCCTGGTCTACCCCGGTCGTATCGCAGGCCCAACCTTTCCCACTGTAAGTTGTTCGGACGAAGGAACCATCATGACTTCGTTGAATTCCGCTTCTTCAAGAAAACTTACTGTACCCGCAATACTGCTACCACACGCGAAGACTGGACGGCACTGTACCACGTCATATCACTGAAACCCACTAGGCCAAACTAGCCCGCCTAGGTCATCTATTTTGGAACGGAGGGAGTACGTCTCTGCACTGCTATGATTTTGTGTTGCACGTTCTCTGTACTTTTGCTACGATTTTCCTACCCTATGAACCAAATGAGGCCTGAATGTATGTCGACTATTGTCTGATCGATCGCTAAGCCTACAATTTTAGGAGCTAGGGCTATTGGTCGATCGACGAGGGATAAGTATAAGCGTACCACGAGCTCATCAGCCCCAACGTTTCTCTTCGGTGAGTGTTTTGCAAGTACTATAGCTCGCACAGTAGCTAGCCTACTAACACCAAGAATCATCAAACAAGCCCTGCTGATATGATAAACAGTTCAAACTTACATCTAAGCATGCCATATATTACATCAAAAGCTGGTGAGGATACATCTGTTTCCATAACTCGGAGAGGGTTCGCATGATTCATCGCATGATTCACTATCAAACAAAAGTAGCAAGATCCGCCCACACAAGACAGTGCACTAGCCCTAAGATGGTTTGATAACACGCATCGTTCTGGTAATTAAACACAGGGCAATGCAAACTACCCTGAAGGATTAGCGCGACCAACTATTTCTTGTCATCGATCTCTCGGGCAATGACCACAGCACGGACAGCGGCATGGGAATCGATTTCTGGGGCGATGTCCACAGGACTGACCGCGACATCGGAATCGATCTCTGGGGCGATGTCCACAGGATGGACAGCGGCATCGGAATCGATCTCCGGGGCGATGCCAACAGGACGGGCCACGACATCGGAATCATCAAGGACGTCCACCGGCACCTGCACAACCCTAACATATTAGCAAGCACATTGCAAATAATCAAAAACCACAACTATGGTAATAAGCCATTATTTTTTACCTTGTGCAGCTCACCGGGGGATCTCATCCCTCCGGGGGCCATCTCCTCGTCCTCGATGGGGGCCATCACCTTGCCAGGGGAATACTGCTTCTCAACGGCGACTATCTCCTCAAACTCGGTCTTGAGCCTCACATAGGTGGCAATCAGAGTTCCTGGGGTAGGCACGGTGGGGCCCTTGCTGTTCTTCCAACTTTCTTTGAGGAGTTCGTCCGCCAACGTCCTCAACTCTTTGGCCAGTGCTTGTTTCTTGGAGTTCTTCGTCTCCATGGGTTGGCCCGCCAACATGGTCAACTCGTTGGTCGGTGCTCGCTTCCTGGAGATCGCTGTCTCCAGTGGGTTGTCCGCCGGCAACTCTTTGCCTAGTGCTCCAGGATCCATCAATGAACTGACAAACAAAAAGCAATCGAAAGGAAACCACAATCGCAATGAAAACGGGAAAAGAATAGGATGTGAGAATCGGTCGGTGCTTCGCAAAAAGAAGATTCTTGGAATGAAAATATAGCAGCATAACTGATTCGCCCACCTTTCCTTCGTCGGTACAGAAGAAAAATGGCAGAAGTGAGTAGCCTGGAGTGAGGTTTTCTTCAAGAAAGGGAAGAAAGGGCTTGAACGAGCGTTCCAGTGAAATGATGGTTGCTTCGTCCAGTCCAACTTGGAGGCCACCTTACCACTGCTGGTAAAGGTGTGGGTTTTGTGATATGACGGGTCATGACGGCCACACCGGGGTGACAGGTGAGTCTCGACTGTAGCACCTCGCTGTGATTTGGTGGATGGCACGCGGGCCCGGATGCTTTGAAATGTCCCGCATGTAGATAGAGCGGCTAGTCATATAGGAGTGCTCAATATTGTGCACCGCGACCAAGGCGGAGAGGAAAACGAGAGAACTACGTAATTAATGCATGAGTTTAATTAGGGTAGTTTTGTAAAGTACGAGATACATTCCTCCAATCGCAAAATGCCTTGGTTCATGAGATTTGAGATTTGAGCCCTATAAACCGGAAGGGAGGGAGTACTGCACACGGTGTAGTCTAGTCACTTGTTGAAATCTCTAGAAAGGCAAATACTCCTTTCCGGTTTACAGGGCTATACTACTCCCTCCGTCTAGGTGTGTAAGTCATCTTACGAAAACCAAATAGTCCCAAAACACTTAGGCGCGGTGCATTAACTTCTACCTTGTTTCTTGTTTCTTGACATATCAACCAATAAGAGATGAGAGGTGTGCATGCTTTTAATGACTTGCAATGGCTAGTTCATTGCATGCAATGCTATTAATTAGCAAATAAACATTGGTGACCCCAGGAGGAAACGGTGCTAAGCGCGTGGACCTATGCAGAATGAGTATCAACCAATGGATAATGGAGTTTAATTGTTAAACAATAGCAATTTTGTCTCATGCAAGAGCCTGGCTAGTACTCCAAGGAACCGCACCACGCGAGCGTTCGCAACTGCCACGTTCGGGTTGCGCTTGGCTCTTCGCCTCTTCGAGAAGACGAACAATGATGTTACTCCTACTTCTACAGTATCGAATCCACTGCTGCATGTCCGTCCACCTCGTGCGGGAGGGATAGCGTGTAGCGAAAGCTTCTACTTACTGCTCCTGCCTTTGCGTCTATGACAGGTGGGCCCAACAGGTGGTTGGCCCTCCTGTCATGCAGCCAAAGGCAGGTGCAGTTAAGGCACCGGAGCTCAGTCCGCGAGGGAGAGGGCGTTGTAGTAATCAAATTTCTCGGTCTTGTACGAGTTGACGCGACACATCAAAGCACTGCACTCGATATAAGTCTTTTTACACATTTAAAATGGGCTACTTCGTATGTAGGAGTAGACATATTCTGCTTCGTATGTAGTCACTTGTTGCAATCTCTAAAAAGACTTATATTTGGAAACGGAGGGAGTACAACGCATGCATGCATGCCGTGACTTTCCTTTTGATACTTGCATGTGTTGATTTGATGCACCTTGCCAAATTTTGACTATAAATTTAACTAACCAAATTTTCATGCATGTCACAAAAAATTACGGGGCTGTTTGGATTGTGACTATGTTTGTCTTATGTTGCCACATTATTTTTCCCACACTTGCCACACTTGCCTAACCTGAGTTGCTCAAATTGTTAGACACACTTTGGCTTGCCTAAGGGAATCTTGCCACAATTTTTGTGTCTATGACATGTGGGGTTCACTGCTAATAAAAAAATCTTGTCTTAGGTGTGGCTTATAAAAAAGACTTATATTTAGGAACGGAGGGAGTAGAAAATATAAATAATAATGCATGTTGGGGCAACCCACGTTTCCGCTAATTTTAGCCGTGGGCTTGTTCACAATTTTTACGAGGGGTTGGTTGTTCATTTAATGGAGGGACTTGTAGTACCAGACTTGAACGATACAAAGTGCGACCTGGCACACCGTAACACCACTTGGAACAAGCGGGTAGCTATCTCAAAAAACAATCAACAACTAAAAAAACCGCGACCTGGCATGTAGTAGTACACAATTTTAAACGATTGTTTTGATGGAGTGAAAAAGGAAAACTACCCCACTACGTATATATAGGCCGGAGCCTCCGCGCTTGCTTGCTAGGGTTGCTCTATTCACACACTCTCATCCTCTCCAGATCTAAACAAGATAGGGGTAGTAACACTGTCTTTCTCCCTTCAAAAAACACTGGCTTTCTATCCTCACCGCTGGTTACAGATCCGGACGTATCCCCCTCCGCCGGTGAAGGGGAGGAGGGGCAGCGTTTAGGCCGTCGTCGACAGCGAGGGAGGAGACCCACTGCCGGCCGCACCGTTATCTCTGGCCGAGCGCCGGCGCGGGAGGTCCTCCGATCCCTTCGTCGTTGCCTGTGGGCGGATCCGGCCTCCCGCCGCCCACCTATCCACATCCCGACGACCTTCAGGTATATCTTCGTTCGAAACCGCCTTAGCTCTACTTCCCCAGCTCGCTACGTCGCTGCATGTGCATCATTTTCTACCTCTCAGCCCCTCTCGATCGGATGGTCCAACGTCACATTTTTTTTCTTCTATTGTTAGAGGTAAAGCTACTTCATGGAGTCGAATCTTGTACTCCCTCCGTCCGAAAATACTTGTCATTGAAATGGATGTATCTAGATGTATTTTAGTTCTAGACACATCCATTTTGATGACAAGTAATTCCGGACGGAGGGAGTACTTGGTTCAAACAAGAAATAAAGTGGGGGTGGGGGAATTTAGTATGTACATCGGACTTGGTACAAACAGGAAGGAAAGGGGGTGAAAGTAGTACAGACTGGTCATCCAACCGGTCTCTTGGTCGAAAAGGGAAATATAGGGGTAACGCTGTACACAGTGGTATGACCAGGACTAGATTTGCTATCCACACATAGGAGTAGGTGGCTAGAGTGAACAAAAATGGGACCAACCCAGATATGTTTCTTGGATGTTTGTTTCTCGGGGCAACAAACTATGAATCACCACTTTATGCCCCTGTTTACGTACATGGTGCTGGACTGCTGGTGCACCCACTGTCCCATGCCCTTATACCAAATATTTAGGCTCCGTTCGGAATAAAGGGGCAGAAAACATAGGTCTTGATGAAAATAGAGGAATAGGAAAGGAATGTAGGTATAAAACTATGGAACAGCGAACCGGAGGAAACTCTCAAGAGAATGTGTTCGGATGGACTACGAAATGTACAGATTTGTTTTTTTAGAGTAGCATGCTTGGCAGTATGAGATGCTATTTGTTTATTCAGCTGCACAGTGACTACTCTTGTCCTCACCTCACGTACCACACATAGGTTGATTTTTTTATTCCGGCAACACAGCACAGCAACCTGTCTAACGCATGGCAGCGAGCGCCTGCCTCGGGCTTCCGCCCAAAAAATGAGCAGCGCGTGGATGTTTCTAATCCTATGGAATCAGTACTACCAGACCAGCTTTCCTATGAAACACTATTCACCTTTCCCGTGTTCCGAACGGTTGGAAGGGAAAGAATACCGTAGGAATTGTGTTCCTACGAAAATCCTGCACCAAACCTGTGAACCGAACGCAGCCTTAGCTGTTCTTAATCTAATGTCCCTGGTAAAAATGAAGCCATGCCACTGTTATAAGCCATGACAAGTTTAGCCAAATGTTTTTGCCTGTAATTGTTTGAGACTCTGACTGTTTCCTCTGTGCCTTTTTGTGCAAACAGGGATATCCAATTCACCTGGTTGCTGTTGTGACCTTTTGGTGCACTGCACAAAACTCTTCTTAAAAGAAGTGACTTTTGTGCTGTTTAACTGGAATGTCAGAATGGAACAGTTGGTTCATTTTGGTGGAACTGCACAAAGGGAGATCTGTGTTCCAATCCTCATCATCCATATTGGCGCCATAACCTTCCTTTAGGTAAGAATGATATTTAATGCATGTGTTCATCTCTATTTTCCGACTGCCATGAGAAAATAATGCTGTTTTTTACTAGTACACTTGTACTCCCTCACTGACAAAACCAATTCTGAATTAGAAGGCCAATCATGTACTTGGTTTCACCAACTGGTGAGGAGAAAGAGAAACAGAGCATGAAGAGGAAGAAGAAGAAGAATAAACAGTGCCAAGGCGATCTTGCTGAAGCCAGAGGCCTCAGTCGAGGCCATTCAAGGGCTCCGGCAACGACTACCTTACATGTGAGACGATCCTCCAGGGAGCCCTTCCACTTCTGCTGTCTCACTTAATTAATTAGGAGTACTTAAGTACCACTAATTTATTACTGCCTAATTTTCCTGTTGGAGTTAAACAAATCTTTAGTAGGACCCTATGCTGAATCATGTACGTGTGTATGTTTGTCTATGGAGGTGAATCATGTGGTGGAGCAGGGAGGGAATATTATTAGTGTCATGACATAATAGTGCTATTGTTTTGCATGTCAATTTATTGCCATTGGTTCAATGAGGCAATGTTTTGCGTATTGTCCATCATGAATTTGATGCTACTGTTTGAGTAATATGCTAATGTCTTCCTATCCTTTCTCACTAAGCTAATGAAGGTTTCACCTTGTTCCTACTTGTGCAAACAGGGATCATGTTGTGCCAATCATACATTTTAGTGGAACTACACAAGACAATACAATGAACTGTATCCCAGCCAGTGCTTTAACTCTGCTGGAAGTTCTTGATAATCTTTCGATATAATCTCAGCACTGGTAAACAAGAGTGATTTCAACCATACATTTGAAGTGCACAAAAATATATACTATTGTGTGATTCCAGTGAGTGCTTTATCATCTCTTATGGGACTACATGAATAAGCTTTTTTTCTCAGGTTGGTACGGGCCTAAGGCCTTCATCCATATTAGTTTGCTGTCATCTCTATTTGTATCGTGCTACTGTCATGAGAAACTCCTTTATCTTTGCACGTTAAAGTTTTGCAACCTATGATAAATGGCAATGCTTTGAGTGTTGAGTTGAGCTAATTGGCACTGATTAAATAAACTAATACCTCTCTTTAAGCAAGACTACTATGTTGCTAACTTTACCCATTAAGATAATGAGGGTGCTTCTATTTGTTAGTGTATGTTTCATCAACTAGTCCCACTATTACAGTAATCTCACTCTCTCAATATATGTGCCAACAGGGATGCTCGATTTTGGTGGAACTGCACAAAAACTTTGGGTGCTTCATTGCCTCGACAGCTTCCGTCCTTTCCTGTCAGTCGCTAATCTCCGCTTGCTTTCTTCCTTTGCTGTCAGTCGCTTGGCTTATCTCGGCTTCCAGTCAAAGGAAATAGTAATTGATATGCTACCTCACACAGGTTGGTACTGGTCTTTATCCTGATTATTGTGCCTGTCATATGTATTGGTAATTTGGTATTGTGCTACTGTTTGCCGATTTCATAAAGGAGTAATTTGGAGCCTGAACTCGCAGGCAAATCATTACATCGGGTGATTTCAGTAGAACTGCACAAAATGATCAGATGGACAGGTACTTATGCTGCTGCTATGTACTCCAAAGTTCACTCAGACAAGCATCGATGTTGACAAGAAGTGCCTATATTCATTCGAGTATCAACCGGCGTCAACCAATTGTCAAACTCCAAGTATTAGGAGAGTGAACGCCAAAAATATTGCTTGGTGCATAGCCCAGAAAAACGCAGTCCAGTCTTTGGTCCCAACTTGTGCCTTTTGGTTATCGGCACATATGGTAGCGAACTATATGGCATGGAGTCTAAAGATTCCAGACAAGTTGGTTGACGCGTATATTCATCTGGCACTTAATCAGTCTGCACGCCAAGGATGCTCCATTTCAGTTGAACTGCACAAAAAATTTGGGTGGTTCATTTTCTCAACCGCCTCCTTTCTCGTCTGCAATGTAGAATTTTGGCGAGATACAGGACCAAGATGAGCCAGTAAACTAGTTGGATGAAAGTAGTGGCCAAGTTGCTCAAACCTCCCTCGGCACGAGGCCACTATTTGAGGATAAACCTACAAGCAAAGTTCAGATTGTCTGTGCTGCCTCTTATGTACTCGAAAGTTTACTCGTACAAGAACTAATTTTAGCAAGAAGTACCTCCGATTGAACACCATTTACCAGTCTGTACCCTAGGTAATTAAAGTTCGTCCATGGATCATATTGGCTGTGATCTCAATCATTTGGATGCATAAACATACTGAACATGTGTATATCTGAATCTTTTTGTGAATTATGTATGAATATTGTCGTGTGATCTATCAATCATTTGGATGCATAGATATGCTGAGCTTGTGTATATATGAATCTTTTGAGTTGTTGATAGTGAATGTTGGCTATGAATATGAACGTGTCCTGTGAACCTGAGTTTGATATGAATGTTTACCTTTTCTGTTGTATTTGTGTGTGAACTTGTTAGTATGCCTACTGTGGGGTATAAAACGCAGGTCTCTTATAAAAGTAATGCTGTGTCCAATTTATGTTTTCCCTTCTAACCACATTATATATATTTATATTATTACTATTATCGTATATTTTATAGAGACTTATATATACATTATAAAAACATCCCACGTGTTATTAACTTATAAAAGTAAATGTTTAACGGAAGTTGGCAAGGAAAATCCTGGTTGTTTTTGACTCACAGGCAAGGAAAATCCTGGTGATTGCGTACAAAAGCTTGCGAAGATTTTAAGGACCAATTTAATAATAACGCGCTCATTTTTATTTTGAGCAATAACTCGCTAATTTCTTAATTATATATATATAAAATGTGCCTCTCCGGTTTATTCTTTGATATTAATTGCTCCTTCTAACATAACATTATATATATAACGAGCCCACCTAATACGTGTATTTCAAGGAAGTGCAAATGGGCTGGGTTTTCTTAGAAAATATAAATGGGCCTGATTGACGCGAAATTATTTGTTCACCCAGCCCAGCAAATGGACTGTACATTCTAGAAAACATGGGTTAAATATATGCCACATTTTTGCAGGCTGACATGTGGGCCAATAGGTCGAAGCCTACGCAGGGCGTTGTCAACTTGGTCAACAAATGATTGTGTCATCCACAGCCATTGGATTTATATCCAACGGCCGGCATGCACCTTCAATCTCTCGTCTTCTTCCTCCAGCGTCGCCGGGACCGCCTGGTCCGGCCTCCGGCGGCTAGCGGCTCTGCTTAGCACGCATCGCTGCGAAGCGCTACCCCACCGCCGGCCAGGCTATCCCTCCACCCCTCGACACCTCCTGTTATTCTCCACAGACTACAGCCCCACGCCGCAACAGAACCAGTTATAACCCTTCTCCTCCTCTCAATCTGCGACTCCACTGCCGCGTTTTCCCATCTCCGAGTCGTTCCCGTCCGGGGCCTCGCCGTCGTCCACCGCCTCGCTGCGTTCGGTGCGGCGTGGTCAACAAACGAGAGTCATCGGAAGAGGACTGTACGTGGAGAGCCTGACGGCTGGGACCCACGAGGTCCATGGTCGCACGCAAGGAAAGTTCCTCCTTATTAAGCTGAAAAAAATGTTTCCTCCACCTGACAGCTGGGACCCACCGGCTGTATCTTCGCACGGAAGGAAGTGCCTCCTTGTTTTGCGAAAAAAATTATTCATCCCGTTGACAGCTGGGACCCGTCAGATTTGGTGACTGACTTGTGGGCCTACTAAGCGGACGTGTACGCACGGCTTTGTCAACTTAATCAACAAATGATTCTAGCAGCTGGACCGTTGGATGTTAATCCAACAGCCGTGCTCCTTCTTCAACCTCTGTTCTTGCTCCTGTCTCCCGTGGGCGGCACCGCGGCTGTGCTGCCGCGCACCCGAACCAGTGAAGTTTCCCACTCCTCTCCATCTGCGACTCCACTGCCCCGTCTTCCCCATCTCCGGGTCGTTCCAGTCTGGGTGCGCTCGGCACGGTGTGGTCAACGTGGTCAACAACCGAGAGTCATCGGAAGATGACTGTACGTGAGAGGCTGACAGTGGGGACGCACCACGCCCATGGACGCATGCATGCAACGGAACGCGGCGAGGTCAACGTGGTCAAGGAACGACTTCCATCGGAAGTATACTGTACGTGGAGAGTCTCAGCTGGGTCCACGGCCGCAGCAAGTAAGTGCCTCCTTATTACGCGGAAAATAATGATTCCTCCAACTGACCGCAGGGACCCACTGGACGGGCCACCGTATTTTGCGAAAAAAACGTTTGCCCCCTGACTGCTGGGACCCACCTGACGGGCCACCGTATTTCGCGAAAAAAACGTTCCCCCCGCTGTCAGCTCGGACCCACCGGAAGTGCCTCCTTATTACGCACAAAAAATGAATACTCCCCCGGCTAGCTGGGACCCACCTTGGTGGGAGGCTGACTTGTGGGCCTACTAAGTTGACGGGGACGAAGGGCTTTGTCAACTTAGTCAATATGAACGATTCTAGCTCCAGTGACCGTACGATGTCCATCCAACGGCCGTAGTGCTTCTTCAACCTCTGGTCTTCTTGCTCCAGCCGCCCAAAGCAGCGCCGGTCGTGCCGCATGCTCCTGCCTCCCGTGGCCGGCTGTGCTGCCGCGGAGGCCTCACCGCCCCCTACTATTCCCACCGCTGGCCAGGCCCTGCGGCGACGGCAGCCTCACACCGCAGCCGAACCAGTGAACCCTCGTACTCCTCTCCGCGCGGGCTTCCACTGCCGCGTCTTCCCCGGCTCCGCGTCGTCCCCTTCCTAGGCCTCGCCGTCGTCCACCGCCGTGGTGCTCTCCGCGCGGCGTGGTCAACGTGGTCAAGGAACGACTTCCATCGGAAGAGTACTGTACGTGGAGAGGCTGACAGCTGGGTCCACGGCCACAGCCCAGTTTTTTTGTGATTTGCCAAGTAAGTCGCTTTGTCAGGCCTGTTGGGCTGCAAATCTTTCAAGACGAGGAGAGCTTTCATTCGGCTGGCCGAGAAAATGGCCCATCAGTAATGAGAAATGGGCTGTACATTTTTAAAACACATCAAACCGGCAATTAGTTTCAAATATCTTTTTTTTCATTTCGAGATTTTAAATTACATTAATTTTTATGCGTGGAGAATTTGTTGGATTTTATATTGATATACATTTATTTTTAAAATCAGTTTGAATGTGAGTCGAAATTTCGGGATTAAAAACAGTTCGGACCGCACCGAAATATGCAAAATTTCGTATAATTTTTTAACCGTGGCCACAATATGGGCTGTAATGCTAACAAAAAGAATATGGGCTCCAAAAAAACCTTAATAATTAGCAAATGGGCTGTAAATTATTAGAAATAATGGCAGATGGGCTGTATGCTGTTTTCCACAGATTTGAGGCTTTCCTAAAAAAAGGTTGACGCACAAGCAGTGACTGTTGGATGGCCATCCAACGGCCGTCGTGCTTCTTCAATCTCTGCTCTTCCTGCTCCAGCCGCTCAAACAAGCGCCGGCGGGACTGCCTGCTCCCTCCTCCCCGCGGCCGGCTCTGCTGCCGCGCAGGCCTCACCGCCCCACCGTACTCCCATCGCTGGCCTAGCCATCCCTCTACTCACCCACACCTGCTGTTATTCTCCGGCGACGGCAGACGAACCAGTAAACCCTCGTACAGTCGTACTCCCCTCCGCGTGGGAAACAACTGCCGAGTCTTCCCTGCCTCCGTGTCGTTCCCTTCCTAGGCCTCGCCGTCGTCCACCGCCCTGGTGCTCTCGGCGCGGCCTGGTCAACGTGGTCAACGACCGACATGCATCTGAAGTGGACTGTACGTGGAGAGGCCGACAGCTGGGTCCACGGCCGCACGCAAGGAAATGCCTCCTTATTACGCGCAAAATAATGATTCCTCCACCTGACATCAGGGACCCACCGAAAGGGCCTCTGTATTTCGCGAAAAAAACGTTACCGCCGCTGACAGCTCGGACCCACCAGCTATATCTTCGCACGCAAGGAAGTGCCTCCTTATTACGCACAAAAAAATGAATACTCCCCCTGCTAGCTGGGACCCACCATGGTGGGAGGCTGACTTGTGGGCCTACTAAGTTGACTGGGACGGGGGCCTTTGTCAACTTTAGTCAATATGAACGATTCTAGCTCCAGTGACCGTACGATGTCCATCCAACGGCCGTAGTGCTTCTTCAACCTCTGGTCTTCTTGCTCCAGCCGCCCAAAGCAGCGCCGGTCGTGCCGCATGCTCCTGCCTCCCGTGGCCGGCTGTGCTGCCGCGGAGGCCTCACCGCCCCTACTATTCCCACCGCTGGCCAGGCCCTGCGGCGACGGCAGCCTCACACCGCAGCCGAACCAGTGAACCCTCGTACTCCTCTCCGCGCGGGCTTCCACTGCCGCGTCTTCCCCGGCTCCGCGTCGTCCCCTTCCTAGGCCTCGCCGTCGTCCACCGCCGTGGTGCTCTCCGCGCGGCGTGGTCAACGTGGTCAAGGAACGACTTCCATCGGAAGAGTACTGTACGTGGAGAGGCTGACAGCTGGGTCCACGGCCACAGCCCAGTTTTTTTGTGATTTGCCAAGTAAGTCGCTTTGTCAGGCCTGTTGGGCTGCAAATCTTTCAAGACGAGGAGAGCTTTCATTCGGCTGGCCGAGAAAATGGCCCATCAGTAATGAGAAATGGGCTGTACATTTTTAAAACACATCAAACCGGCAATTAGTTTCAAATATCTTTTTTTTCATTTCGAGATTTTAAATTACATTAATTTTTATGCGTGGAGAATTTGTTGGATTTTATATTGATATACATTTATTTTTAAAATCAGTTTGAATGTGAGTCGAAATTTCGGGATTAAAAACAGTTCGGACCGCACCGAAATATGCAAAATTTCGTATAATTTTTTAACCGTGGCCACAATATGGGCTGTAATGCTAACAAAAAGAATATGGGCTCCAAAAAAACCTTAATAATTAGCAAATGGGCTGTAAATTATTAGAAATAATGGCAGATGGGCTGTATGCTGTTTTCCACAGATTTGAGGCTTTCCTAAAAAAAGGTTGACGCACAAGCAGTGACTGTTGGATGGCCATCCAACGGCCGTCGTGCTTCTTCAATCTCTGCTCTTCCTGCTCCAGCCGCTCAAACAAGCGCCGGCGGGACTGCCTGCTCCCTCCTCCCCGCGGCCGGCTCTGCTGCCGCGCAGGCCTCACCGCCCCACCGTACTCCCATCGCTGGCCTAGCCATCCCTCTACTCACCCACACCTGCTGTTATTCTCCGGCGACGGCAGACGAACCAGTAAACCCTCGTACAGTCGTACTCCCCTCCGCGTGGGAAACAACTGCCGAGTCTTCCCTGCCTCCGTGTCGTTCCCTTCCTAGGCCTCGCCGTCGTCCACCGCCCTGGTGCTCTCGGCGCGGCCTGGTCAACGTGGTCAACGACCGACATGCATCTGAAGTGGACTGTACGTGGAGAGGCCGACAGCTGGGTCCACGGCCGCACGCAAGGAAATGCCTCCTTATTACGCGCAAAATAATGATTCCTCCACCTGACATCAGGGACCCACCGAAAGGGCCTCTGTATTTCGCGAAAAAAACGTTACCGCCGCTGACAGCTCGGACCCACCAGCTATATCTTCGCACGCAAGGAAGTGCCTCCTTATTACGCACAAAAAAATGAATACTCCCCCTGCTAGCTGGGACCCACCATGGTGGGAGGCTGACTTGTGGGCCTACTAAGTTGACTGGGACGGGGGCCTTTGTCAACTTTAGTCAATATGAACGATTCTAGCTCCAGTGACCGTACGATGTCCATCCAACGGCCGTAGTGCTTCTTCAACCTCTGGTCTTCTTGCTCCAGCCGCCCAAAGCAGCGCCGGTCGTGCCGCATGCTCCTGCCTCCCGTGGCCGGCTGTGCTACCGCGGAGGCCTCACCGCCCCTACTATTCCCGCCGCTGGCCAGGCCCTGCGGTGACGGCACCCTCACACCGCAGTTGAACCAGTGAACCCTCGAACTCCTCTCCGCGCGGGATTCCACTGTCGCGTCTTCCCCGGCTCCCCGTCGTCCCCTTCCTAGGCCTCGCCGTCGTCCACCGCCCTGGTGCTCTCGGCGCGGCGTGGTCAACGTGGTCAAGGAACGACTTCCATCGGACGTGGACTGTATGTGGAGAGGCTGACAGCTGGGTCCACGGCCGCAGCAAGGAAGTGCCTCCTTATTACGTGAAAAATAATGATTCCTCCACCTGACAGCTGGTACCCACCGGACGGGCCACTGTATTTCGCGAAAAAAACGTTTCCCCCTGACTGTTTGGACCCACCAGCTACATCTTCGCACGCAAGGAAGTGCGTCCGGGCAAAAAAACGATTCGCCCCCCTGACTGCTGGGACCCACCAGCTACATCTTCGCAGGCAAGGAAGTGCCTGACAGTCGTGACCCACCTGGTCGAAGCGTACGTAGCGTTGTCATTCTGGTCGCGAACGTGTACGTACATATATACTGGTGGATGTAGAGGCGCGCACGTGTCATAGTAGAGGCGCGTACGTGTTGTAGTAGAGGCGTGCACGTAGCATGTACACGTACGTACAGCGGCCAGGGTGCAAGAAAGAAAATACGGCCACGTATGTGTACATACGGGCGGGGTCTCGAACGCCTACTCGCGCATACGTACGGCCAGGGCTCGTGTACATGGCTGGGTCGGAACGGAGAAACAGCGTCGTCGTCGTGTTCATGGGGAGGCAACGGAATGTGTCTTGTTCATGGGGAGGCAACGGAATGCGTCGTGTTCATCGGGAGGCAACGGAACGTGTGGGAGCCAACCGGCTGGGTCGGAACGGAATGCGTGGTCGTGTTCATCGGGAGGGCTTGGACGGAACAGGCGATGGAAACGAGGCCTGGCGTACCGCACAACGGAGGAAACGGACCTCCTACGTTCGGAACAGAGTCCTGTTGATCGGGAGGGGTGTGGCGTACCGCAAAACGGAGGAAACAGACCTCCTACGATCGAAACGGGGATCCTGTTGATCGGGAGGGGTGTGGCGTATCGCAAAACGGAGGAAACAGACCTCCTACGGTTGAAACGGGGGTCCTGTTGATCGGGAGGGGTGTGGCGTACCACAAAACGGATGAAACGGACCTCCTATGGTCGAAACGGGGGTCCTGTTCATCGGGAGGGGTGTGGCGTACCGCAAAACGGGACTCCACGGGATACTGTTCATCTCCACCGTCGACCTCCTCCAGCCTCCACAGGCTCCTGTTCATCCAGCCTCCACCATGCGCTAATCCACCGGCTACTGTTCAACCACCCCTCCACGGGCACCCCTCCACCGTCTACTGTTCATCCAGCCCTCCACACCACGGGGTCCTGTTCAACCACCCCTCCACGGGCACCCCTCCACCGTCTACTGTTCATCCAGCCCTCCACACCACGAGGTCCTGTTCAACCACCCCTCCACGGGCACCCCTCCACCATCTACTGTTCATCCAGCCCTCCACACCATGGGGTCCTGTTCATCCAGAGGCAACGCCACCGCTCACTGTTCATCCCCCCCCCCGCGACGCTCACTGTTCATCCAATCGATCGGCTTCAGTTAGCAGCAGTAGAGAAGGAATCACTCGATCGGGTTCAGTTAACAGCCATCGAACGATCGCTCGGGTTCAGTAACACGTAGCCTGCAGTGCAATCGCTCGGGTTCAGTTAGAGCCCAACGCCTCGCTCAGGTTCAGTTAGAGCCAACGCCTCACACACACGCGCGTACGTGTATGAGAGAAACGCGCATCGCTCGGCCCCCGACCTCCCACCGTAACCGGGAACTCCTTGAAATTTTCCTCGCCCTCGCTTCTACCACGGTTTTTTCCGGCATGGACGGCCCAAAGAATGTCATGCAGCTGCGTCTCTGGCCCCCCCAGGACGAAAAGCCCATTTTCTGTCATGATTTTTTGTCATAGAAGTAGGAGCCCACCACATCTATGAGGATACCGGGTTTTGTCACAATTATCGTCATAGAAGTGTCATATGTATGACAGATTTTTTTTCGTTTGGCCCAAAATGTCACGGATGTGTCTTTTTTTTTGTAGTGAATGAGTCAAGAACCTTTGTATCCTGAGGGCCACCCTAAGAGAATTGAGCAAGATTCTCATAGAACTAATGTTGATGCACCTAGTCCTTCTAAAAAGAAGAAAAAGAAAAATGATAGGACTTTTCATGCTTCTAGTGAACCTGTTGTTGACACACCTGAGAATCCCAATGATATTTCTATTTCTGATGCTGAAACACAATCTGGTAATGAACATGAACCTAGTGATAATATTAATGATGATGTTCATGTTGATGCTCAACCTAGCAATAACAATGATGTAGAGATTGAACCTGTTGTTGATCTTGATAACCCACAATCAAAGAATCAACGTTATGATAAGAGAGACTTCGTTGCTAGAAAGCACGGTAAAGAAAGAGAACCTTGGGTTCAGAAACCCATGCCTTTTCCTCCTAAACCATCCAACAAAAAGGATGCTGAGGATTTTGATCGCTTTGCTGAAATGATTAGACCTATCTTTTTGCGTATGCGTTTGGCTGATATGCTTAAAATGAATCCTTATGCTTAGTTTATGAAAGATATTGTTACAAATAAAAGAAAGATACCGGAATCTGAAATTTCCACCATCCTTGCTAATTACACTTTTAAAGGTGGAATACCAAAGAAACTAGGAGATGCCGGAGTACCAACTATACCATGCTCCATTAAAAGAAACAATGTTAAAACTACTTTATGTGATCTTGGAGCCGGTGTTAGTGTTTTGCCACTCTCTTTATATCGTAGACTTGATTTGAATAAGTTGACACCTACTGAAATATCTCTACAAATGGCCGATAAATCAACTGCTATACTTGTCGGTATTTGTGAGGATGTGCCTGTTGTGGTTGCAAACGTTACTATTTTAACGGACTTTGTTATTCTTGATATTCCCGAGGACGATAGTATGTCTATTATTCTTGGTAGACCCTTTTTGAATACTGCAAGGGTTGTTATTGATTGCAACAAAGGTAATGTCACTTTTCATGTTAATGGTAATGAGCATACGGTACACTTTCCGAGGAATCAACCTCAAGTCCACAGTATCAATTCTATTGGAAAAACTTCAATGATTACTATTGGAGGTTTTGAATTTTCTCTTCTTACTGTTGATAACCCACAAGTATAGGTGATCGCAACAGTATTCGAGGGTAGAGTATTCAACCCAAATTTATTGATTCGACACAAGGGGAGCCAAAGAATATTCTCAAGTATTAGCAACTGAGTTGTCAATTCAGCCACACCTGGATAACTTAACATCTGCAGCAAAGTAGTATGGAAGTAACGGTAACGATAGCAAAAGTAATATTTTTGGGTTTTGTAGTGATTGTAACAGTAGCAACGGAAAAGTAAATAAGCAAAGAACAATATGTGAAAAGCTCATAGGCATTGGATCGGTGATGGAGAATTATGTCGGATGCGGTTCATCATGTAACAATCATAACATAGGGTGACACAGAACTAGCTCCAATTCATCAATGTAATGTAGGCATGCATTCCGAATATAGTCATACGTGCTCATGGAAAATAAATTGCATGACATCTTTTGTCCTACCCTCTTGTGGCAGCGGGGTCCTAGCGGAAACTAAGGGATATTAAGGCCTCCTTTTAATAGAGTACCGGACCAAAGCATTAACACATAGTGAATACATGAACTCCTCAAACTATGGTCATCACCGGGAGTGGTCCCGATTATTGTCACTTCGGGGTTGCCGGATCATAACACGTAGTAGGTGACTATAGACTTGCAAGATAGGATCAAGAACTAACATATATTCATGAAAACATAATAGGTTCAGATCTGAAATAATGGCACTCGGGCCCTAGTGACAAGCATTAAGCATAGCAAAGTCATAGCAACATCAATGTCAGAACATAGTGGATACTAGGGATCAAACCCTAACAAAACTAACTCGATTACATGATAAATCTAATCCAACCCATCACCGTCCAACAAGCCTACGATGGAACTACTCACGCACGGCGGTGAGCATCATGAAATTGGTGATGGAGGATGGTTGATGATGATGATGGCGACGGATTCCCCTCTCCGGAGCCCTGAACGGACTCCCGATCAGCCCTCCCGATAGAGTTTAGGGCTTGGCGGCGGCTCCGTATCGTAAAACGTGATGAATCTTTCTCTCTGATTTTTTTCTCCCCGAACACGAATATATGGAGTTGGAGTTGAGGTCGGTGGAGCACCAGGGGGCCCACGAGGCAGGGGGTGCGCCCCCACCCTCGTGGCTAGGGTGTGGGCCCCCTGGCCTTGATTCTTTCGCCAGTATTTTTAATATTTTCCAAAGAGTTAATTACACCTATCATACACGAACTTGCATGGTGCGTACAGATTCATACAATAACTTGTGAAATGACAGAAATTGCTCCTATAACTTGAGTTTCCGCAACATTTCAGTACAATTCCGTCACTTACTGTTAGTGCTCCGTTATATTCGTCTAGATTGCACGCCAGCGTGGCACCAAGCCCACACTCTCTCCTCTATCATAACGTGGGTCCATGCTGTCAGCCGCTGAGAGAAATTAGTTTCGAACCAGAGACGACCGCTCAAACTAGAAAGGTGCTAACTACAAATTCTGCCTGTTTGTTTCTGTTAAACAACGATACAATGATGAATTGATGATTATATCCTTTTAGGCTGCGTACGCAGCTTTTTTTTACTGTATTATTTTTACTGGTAGTGTCCACTGCTTTTCTCTTTTTTTCTACGGGTAGTGTACGCTGCTTTCTCAAAGCTATAGGTACATACATGCATTCAGAGTCGGAGACACCCTGGAAGGCATGAGCATACGCTTGTTCATATGTTTTTATTGGGGTCACTTGTTTTTCTTTAACACGGTACACTCGCAGCCGCTCAGATACACAAGCATACATTCATCCTTATGAACGCATGCACGCACATCTTACCTTTATGAGCATCTCTGAAAGAGTGAGCCAGCATAGCACCCTAAGATTTTACAAAGTCATCACAGACGCCTCGCAGTCGACATAACGTGTCATCCCACTGAATAACTATTTTATCCACTTGATGAGCACATCGCACAAACGGGAGTGCAAAGTTGTGGCTGGCGGGCTACCCGGAGCCTTTTTATTTTTTATAAAAGCATACTTAAAAGTTTCAAAAAATATATTTTGTGAACACATGTATGTGCTCAATACAACTATGTACAAAATGGTTTGAACATATAATGATTTGTAAGCCTCACATAAAACAATTGTCGACCCAACTGCAAAAGAACAACCCTTTTTTACATACATATTTGTCTTATTTTTAAACACCACGTTGAAAGTATATTACATAAAATTTCACACATACTAGTCTACATGTATATGTGCATGCATATATATTTTGGATTTTTTTAGATGCATACGTATGACATTTGAGAGACGGGCTCCACATATGTTTTCACATTTTTTTTAAAATTTCTAAATATGCTTTTTGATTATTATTTTCAAAGGCTCCAACGAGCCCGTCAACCACAACTTAACACTTCTCTTTTCACAAACTGCATGCAAACACAAGGACCATGGTCCCCATTCGTTGCGTGCCCATTTCATTTGATCGGGCAATGCTCTGGTGTCTTGCTTATTTCTTTCTATATCCCACATTGAAAAGTGCTACAACATTCCCGCAAAAAAGGATAAGTGGTACAGCAAATAAACTGTTCTCAAGATATAAAAAAAGTTGTGCATCGTTATTCATCAGCTACTTGTTTCAGTTGGTTGGCTAGCTCACTAATGTGATACTGGCCTGCGATATAGGCAGACTGGCAGAGTTAACGGACCATTTGATGGTGAGTAACGGAAATGTATGAAAATGTTTCCGAAACTCAAGTTAGTGGATCAATTTGTGTCAATTTTCAAGTTGTTGTATGAATATGTACATACCGTGCAAGTTTGTGTACTATATGTGTAATTAACTCTTTTCCAAAAATAAGTTCCGTGGAGTTTTAGGTCATTCCGAGAACTTTTGTTTCTACACACAAATAACACCATGGCAATTCTGCTGAAAACAGCGTCAGTCCGGGTTAGTTCCATTCAAATCATGCAAGTTAGAGTCCAAAACAAGGGCAAAAGTGTTTGGAAAAGTAGATACGATAAAGACGTATCAACTCCCCCAAGCTTAAACCTTTGCTTGTCCTCAAGAAATTCAGTTGATAAACTAAAAGTGATAAAGAAAAAAACTTTTGCAAACTCTGTTTGCTCTTGTTGTTGTAAATATGTAAAGCCAGCATTCAAGTTTTCAGCAAAGATTATGACTAACCACATTCATAATAACACTTAGGTCTCATGTTGACTCATATCAATGACATAATCAACTAGCGAGCAATAATAATAAATCTCGGATGACAACACTTTCTCAAAACAATCATAATATGATATAACAAGATGGTATCTCGCTAGCCCTTTCTGAGACCGCAAAACATAAATGCAGAGCACCTTTAAAGATCAAGGACTGACTAGACATTGTAATTCATGGTAAAAGAGATCCAGTCATAGTCATACGCAATATAAATTAATAGTAATGGATGCAAATGACAGCAGTGCTCTCCAGCTGGTGCTTTTTAATAAGAGGGTGATGACTCAACATGAAAGTAAATAGATAGGCCCTTCGTAGAGGGAAGCAGGGATTTGTAGAGGTGTCAGAGCTCGATTTTAAAGCAGAGATAAATAATATTTTGAGCGGTATACTTTCATTGTCAACATAACAACCGAGAGATGGCGATATCTTCCATGCTACACACATTATAGGCGGTTCCCAAACAGAATGGTAAAGTTTATACTCCCCCTCCAACAACAAGCATCAATCCGTGGCTTGCTCGAAACAACGAGTGCCTCCAACTAACAACAGTCTCGGGGGAGTTTTGTTTGCAATTATTTTGATTTGGTTTGCATAAAGCATGGGACTGGGCATCCCGGTGACCAGCCATTTTCTCGTGAGTGAGGAGCGGAGTCCACTCCTCTTGAGAATAACCCGCCTAGCATGGAAGATACGGACAACCCTAGTTGATACATGAGCTATTCGAGCATACAAAACAGAATTTCATTTGAAGGTTTGGAGTTTGGCACATACAAATTTACTTGAACGGCAGGTAGATACTGCATATAGGAAGGTATGGTGGACTCATATGGAATAACTTTGGGGTTTAAGGGACTGGATGCACAACCAGTATTCCCGCTTAGTACAAGTGAAGGCTAGCAAAAGACTCGGAAGCGACCAACTAGAGAGCGACAACAGTCATGAACATGCATTAAAATTAATGAACATTGAGTGCAAGCATGAGTAGGATATAATCCACCATGAACATAAATATCATGAAGGCTATGTTGATTTTGTTTCAACTACATGTGTGAACATGTGCCAAGTCAAGTCACTCGAATCATTCAAAGGAGGATACCACCCCATCATACCACATCACAACCATTTTAATAGCATGTTGGCACGCAAGGTAAACCATTATAAACTCCTAGCTAATTAAGCATGGCATAAGCAACTATAATCTCTAATTGTCATTGCAAACATGTTTATTCATAATAGGCTGAATCAGGAATGATGAACTAATCATATTTACATAAACAAGAGAGGTCGAGTTCATACCAGCTTCTCTCATCTCAATCAGTCCATCATATATCGTCATTATTGCCTTTCACTTGCACGACCGAACGATGTGAATAATAATAATAGTGCACGTGCATTGGACTAAGCTGGAATCTGTGAGCATTCAATAGACAGAAGAAGACAAGGCAATACGGGCTCTTGGTTAAATCAACAATAATGCATATAAGAGCCACTTCAATAATTTAATTATGGTCTTCTCCTATCGACCCCCAAAGAAAAGAAAATAAATAAAAACTATTTACACGGGAAAGCTCCCAACAAGCAGAAGAAGAACATGAAATCTTTTTGGGTTTTCTTTTAATTATTACTACTACAGCAAGAAAGGTAAACTAGCTAAAGCTATTACTATTTTTTGTGGCTTTTCTTAAGGTTTATTAAACACACAAGAAGAAAGCATAAAAAGGAAAATAAACTAGCATGGATATTACAGTGAAAAAGTATGAGCACCGACAACTAGCAATGAGTGTGTGAACATAAATGTAATGTCGGTGGAAAATACGTAATCCCCCAAGCTTAGGCTTTTGGCCTAAGTTGGTCTATTGCCACGGATGGCCTGGCGGATATCCAAAGTTGTAGTTGGGGTCGTACTGAGATGCAGCGGTCATTGCATCATGGGCTGCAGCTTGGAGGCGAGCTATCTCAGCCCTCCTCTTATACTCTTCCGCCTCCTCTCTGGTTATAAAATATCTCCCTTTTGCCTGAAAGTCAAAGAAAGTAGAAGCAGGGAGAGCGACGTGATAGGTGCGTCGTCTGTCAAAGATTAGTCGGTACTAGAGGAACTGATCGTTCCTCTCAACAAAATGATGACGAACCACAGCCTCATAATCTAAATAAGCAGGAGGCAACTCAATATCATCCTCACGTATGGTTACACCAAGAAAATTAGCTATACGAGTTGCATAAATTCCACCAAAGAAATCTCCATTAAATCTATTATGGTGCAACCTACGTGCAACAATGGCTCCCAAATTATAAGATTTATCTCCTAACATAGCACTCCTAAGAATACTGAGGTCAGGGACACACATGTGACATGCTTCATCCTTACCATTTATGCACCTACCTATGTATAGCAGGAAAATGAATGCTTCCTATCGTAGCTTGTGCTATGTCTCTAGATTCCCCCACAGTTATACTAGCAAGAAAATCTCTAAATTCAGATTTGCGAGGTTCACTAGAACTACCCCATTGTGGAAGTTTGCAAGTAGTGGTAAAATCCTCTAAGTCCATAGTATAAGAATTTTCATAAAGATCAAACAGGACCATTTGAGAATTGCGTGAAGATGAAAATTCAAACCTCCTCACAAAGGAACTAGTGAGATAGAGGTACTGACGGCACTTTTCTGCCTCGAAGCTCACAAGATCAGCGTTACGCAAATATGCGTTGAATTCTTCCTTGATTCCTGCTCGATCCATAAAGTCTTCTAAAGGCCATTCACAAGGCCGCACTGGAGCGTCCCTTGGTGGCTCATCATCAGCATCACGCATTTCTAGCCTGGGTCCTTGCTTCCTTGAAGAACCACCTTGATACATTTTCCTAAACATATTTCTTCCTCTGAAAAATTTCTGAACTTTTTAGTAACTTCAAATAAAAGTGAACCAAACTCAACAAAATTGATAGCAACTACTCCTACAAGTGCCTAGAGCCTAAATCATGCATTAGAACTACTTGGAACCATATAAATTTAACATGCAAGCTCAAGAACATGGTCACCTAGGCAGCACAAATTTGCAATGAGTAAAGCACTAGAACAAAAACTAATTGGACCAATGGAGGAGTCACATACCAAGGAACAATCCCCCAAAGCAGTTTTGTGAGAGGTGCTTTGAGCAAGGAGATCGAAAATCGCAGCAAAATGAGCTAGAACTCATGCTTGAGCTGGATGATGATTTTTTTGGGAGGAAGAAGAAGTGTGTGGGTGCAGGAATAAGTGGAGGGGAGCCACCATGGGCCCACGAGGCAGGGGGCACGCCCAGGGGGTGGGCGCGCCCTGGACCCTCATGGCCAGGTGCTTGCTCCCCCTGCTGTGTTCTCAGTGCCAGATACTCTCAAATATTCCAGAAAAACTCCTATTAAATTGGCAGGGCATTTGGAGAACTTTTATTTTCGGGGTATTTTTATATTGCACGGATAATTCAGAAAACAGACATGAAAATATTGTTTTTACTTTATTTCAACTAAATAACAGAAAGTAAAAGGAGGGTACAGAAGGTTGTGCTTTCTAACTTCATCCATCTCATGCTCATCAAAAGGAATCCACTAACAAGGTTGATCAAGTCTTGTTAACAAACTCATTCCGAATAACATGGAACCGGAGAAATTTCGAATAACACTATGTTACCTCAACGGGGATATGCACATCCCCAATAATAACAATATCATATTTCTTCTTGATAGTAGGAAGAGGAAATTCAAAACTTCCAAAAATAATCGATGGAATTTTTCCAATAGAGTTGATACTATGAACTTGAGGTTGTTTCCTCGGAAAGTGTACCGTATGCTCATTGCCATTAACATGAAAAGTGACATTGTCGTTGTTGCAATCAATAACAGCCCCTGCAGTATTCAAAAAGGGTCTTCCAAGAATAATAAACATACTATCGTCCTCGGGAATATCAAGAATAACAAAGTCCGTTAAAATAGTAACGTTTGCAACCACAATAGGCACATCCTCACAAATACCGACAGGTATAGCAGTTGATTTATCAGCCATTTGCAAAGATATCTCAGTAGGTGTAAACTTATTCAAATCAAGTCTACGATATAAAGAGAGAGGCATAACACTAACACCGGCTCCAAGATCACATAATGCAGTTTTAACATAACTTTTAATGGAGCATGGTATAGTTGGTACCCCTGGATCTCCAAGTTTCTTAGGTATTCCACCCTTAAAAGTATAATTAGCAAGCATGGTGGAAATTTCAGCTTCCGGTATCTTTCTTTTATTTGTAACAATTTCTTTCATATACTTAGCATAAGGATTCATTTTGAGCATATCAGTTAATCGCATACGCAAGAAGATAGGTCTAATCATTTCAGCAAAGCGCTCAAAATCCTCATCATCCTTTTTCTTGGATGGTTTGGGAGGAAAAGGCATGGGTTTCTGAACCCATGGTTCTCTTTCTTTACCGTGTTTCCTAGCAACAAAGTCTCTCTTATCATAACATTGATTCTTTGATTGTGGGTTATCAAGATCAACAGCAGGTTCAATTTCTACATGATTATCATTACTAGGTTGAGCATCAACATGAACATCATCATTAACATTATCACTAGGTTCATGTTCATTACCAGATTGTGTTTCAGCATTAGAAATAGAAATATCATTTGGATTCTCAGGTGGTTCAGCAATAGGTTCACTAGAAGCATGCAAAGTCCTATCATTTTTCTTTTTCTTCTTTTTAGAAGGACTAGGTGCATCAATATTATTTCTCTGGGAATCTTGCTCAATTCTCTTAGGATGGCCTTTAGGATACAAAGGTTCCTGAGTCATTTTACCAGTTCTAGTAGCCACTCTAACAGCATAATCATTATTCTTACAATTCAGTTCATTGAGCAAATCATTCTGAGCCTTAAGTACTTGTTCTACCTGAGTGGTAACCATAGAAGCATGTTTACTAATGAGTTTAAGTTCACCTTTAACTCTAGACATATAATCACCCAAGTGTTCAATCATATAAGCATTTTGTTTTAATTGTCTACCAAAATAAGCATTAAAATCTTCTTGCTTAACCATAAAGTTATCAAACTCATCCAAACATTGGCTAGCAATTTTAGTAGGAGGGATTTCAGCTTTATCATATCTATAGAGAGAATTTACCTTTACTACCTGTGTCGGGTTATCAAGACCATGAGTTTCTTCAATAGGTGATGAATTAAGATCATATATTTCTTCAATAGGAGGTAAATTCTTAACACCTTCAGCTTTAATACCTTTTTCTTTCATAGATTTCTTTGCCTCTTGCATATCTTCAGGACTGAGAAATAGAACACCCCTCTTCTTCGGAGTTGGTTTAGGAATAGGCTCAGGAGTTGGCTCAGGAAGTGTCCAATTATTTTCATTTGTCAACATATTATTCAATAGAATTTTAGCTTCATCTGGTGTTCTTTCCCTGAAAACAGAACCAGCACAACTATCCAGGAAATCTTTGGAAGCATCGGTTAGTCCATTATAAAAGAGATCAAGTATTTCATTTTTCTTAAGAGGATAGTAATTGGAGAAGCCTCCCCCAAGATTGTGGGAGACTCTCTTCTTCAAGTTGCACAAAATTATATATTTCCCTTAAAGCAGCTTGTTTCTTATGAGCAGGGAAATATTTAGCAGAGAAGTAATAAATCATATCCTGGGGACTACGCACACAACCAGGATCAAGAGAATTAAACCATATCTTAGCATCACCCTTTAATGGGAACGGAAATATTGTAAGGATATAAAAGTAGCGAGTTCTCTCATCATTAGTGAATAGGGTGGCTATATCATTTAATTTAGTAAGATGTGCCACAACAGTGTCAGATTCATAGCCATAGAAAGGATCAGATTCAACCAAAGTAATTATATCAGGATCAACAGAGAATTCATAATCCTTATCTGTAACAAAGATAGGTGAAGTAGCATAAGCAGGATCATATTTCGTTCTAGCATTCAGAGTTTTTTGTTTAAGCTTAGCTAATAATTTCTTAAGATCACTTCTATCATTGCAAGCAAGAAAGTCTCTAGCAGTCTCTTCATCCATAACATAGCCCTCAGGCACAACAGGCAATTCATATTTATTGGGAGAGCCTTCATCATCACTTTCATTAATATTATCAGTTTCAATAATTTCATTCTCTCTAGCCCTAGCAAGTTGTTCATCAAGAAATTCACCAAGTGACACAATAGTATCAAGCATAGAAGTAGTTTCATCATAAGTATCATGCATAGCAGAAGTAGCATCATCAATAACATGCGACATATCAGAATTAATAGCAGAAGCAGGTTTAGGTGTCGCAAGCTTACTCAAAACAGAAGGTGAATCAAGTGCAGAGCTAGATGGCAGTTCCTTACCTCCCCTCGTAGTTGAGGGATAAATTTTTGTTTTCTCGTCTTTCAAGTTCCTCATAGTGACCAGCAGATATAAATCCCAAGTGACTCAAAGAATAGAGCTATGCTCCCCGGCAACGGCACCAGAAAATAGTCTTGATAACCCACAAGTATAGGGGATTGCAACAGTTTTCGAGGGTAGAGTATTCAACCCAAATTTATTGATTCGACACAAGGGGAGCCAAAGAATATTCTCAAGTATTAGCAACTGAGTTGTCAATTCAGCCACACCTGGATAACTTAATATCTGCAGCAAAGTATTTAGTAGCAAAGTAGTATGGAAGTAACGGTAACGATAGCAAAAGTAATATTTTTGGGTTTTGTAGTGATTGTAATAGTAGCAACGGAAAAGTAAATAAGCGAAAAACAATATGTGAAAAGCTCGTAGGCATTGGATCGGTGATGGAGAATTATGCCGGATGCGGTTCATCATGTAACAATCATAACATAGGGTGACACAGAACTAGCTCTAATTCATCAATGTAATGTAGGCATGTATTCCGAATATAGTCATACTTGCTTATGGAAAAGAACTTGCATGACATATTTTGTCCTACCCTTCCGTGGCAGCGGGGTCCTAGCGGAAACTAAGGGATATTAAGGCCTCCTTTTAATAGAGTACCGGACCAAAGCATTAACACATAGTGAATACATGAACTCCTCAAACTATGGTCATCACCGGGAGTGGTCCCGATTATTGTCACTTCGGGGTTGCCGGATCATAACACATAGTAGGTGACTATAGACTTGCAAGATAGGATCAAGAACTACATATATTCATGAAAACATAATAGGTTCAGATCTGAAATCATGGCACTCGGGCCCTAGTGACAAGCATTAAGCATAGCAAAGTCATAGCAACATCAATCTCAGAACATAGTGGATACTAGGGATCAAACCCTAACAAAACTAACTTGATGACATGGTAAATCTCATCCAACCCATCACCGTCCAGCAAGCCTACGATGTAATTACTCACGCACAGCGGTGAGCATCATGAAATTAGTGATGTAGGATGGTTGATGATGATGACGGCGACGGATTCCCCTCTCCGGAGCCCCTAACGGACTCCAGATCAGCCCTCCTGAGAGAGTTTAGGGCTTGGCGGCGGCTCCGTATCGTAAAACGCGATGAATCTTTCTCTTTGATTTTTTTCTCCCCGAACACGAATATATGGAGTTGGAGTTGAGGTCGGTGGAGCACCAGGGGGGCCACGAGGCAGGGGGCGCGCCCCCCACCCTCGTGGTTAGGGTGTGGGCCCCCTGGCCTTGATTCTTTCGCCAATATTTTTAATATTTTCCAAAAATAAGTTCCGTGGAGTTTCAGGTCATTCCAAGAACTTTTGTTTCTGCACATAAATAACACCATGGCAATTCTGTTGAAAACAGCGCAGTCCGGGTTAGTTCCATTCAAATCATGCAAGTTAGAGTCCAAAACAAGGGCAAAAGTGTTTGGAAAAGTAGATACGACGAAGACGTATCAACTGTCAAGAAGAAATATGATATTCTTATTAATGGGGACGTGCATATCCCCGTTGAGGTAACTTAGTGTTATTCGAAAATTCTCCGGTTTCATGCAATTCGGAAAGAGTTTGTTAACAAGACTTGATCAACCTTGTTAGTGGATTCCTTTTGATGAGCATGAGATGGATAAAGTTAGAAAGCACAACTCTCTGTACCCTCCTTTTACTTTCTGTTATTTAGATTAAATAAAGCAAAACTAGTATTTTTTGTCTGTTTTCTGAATTATCCTTGCAATAAAAAAATACCCTGAAAATAGAAGTTCTCCAAATGTCCTGAAAATGAAATATGATTTTTTGTAGAATATTTAAGAATATCTGGCACTAAGAACACAATAGGGGGACCCACCATATGGCCACGATTGTCGAGGGCGCGCTCACCGCCCTGGGGCACGCCCCCTACCTCGTGGGCCCCACGTGGCCCCCCTCCACTTATTCCAGCACCCACACACTTCTTCTTCCTCCAGAAAAAATCCTCCCATAGCTCAAACCCGTGTTCTAGCTCATCTTGCTGCCATTTTCGATCTCCTTGCTCAAAGCTCCATTCACAAAACTGCTTTGGGGAATTGTTCTTCGGTATGTGACTCCTCCAATGGTCCAATTAGTTTTTGTTCTAGTGCTTTATTTATTGCAAATTTTTGCTGCTTAGGTGACCCTGTTCTTGAGCTTGCATGTCAAATTTATATGGTCCCAAGTAGTTATAATGCATGATATAGCCTCTAGGCACTTGTGGGAGTAGTTGCTATTAATCTTGTTGAGTTTGGTTCACTTTTATTTTGAGTCACTAAAAATTTCAGAAATTTTCAGAGGGATAAAATGTTGAAGAGAATGTTGAGAGGCTCTTCGAGCCGAAGCTCGAAGGATAAGCAAAGTGAAGAGAATAAGAAGCCCAAATATAATCTTCCTCGCACTACGGAGGTTTGGCCGTGTGAATGGCCTTGTGATGAGTTCTTGAGAGCCGCCGGAATTTATGATGATTTATATTACTTGGCTGAGAATGCAGGCCTCACCGAGTTCCTCCACGACTAGCTCGAACAATATCTCCTACTCACTAATATTTTTGTGCAAAATTTTCATTTCCATGCTAGGAGATCACCACCTTCGGTAGATTATTATTATATGATGAGTTTAAGGAGATGTCACTCTATGATTTTTGTGCGGTTTGCAAGTTGCCTTTTGAGGGCAGCGTCGAGGAACCACATCCTAGTGATGTGGCAGAATTTATTGATGAAATTGCTGTAGGGGAAAAGAGAAAAGTGGCACATGCAAGAACTACTAGTATACATTTTTCCTGTTCTACGTTACTATGCAATATTTGCTAGTAGATGTTTAATTGGTCGCGGGAACAGTGGGGGCCTCAGTGCTTCTGACCTCGCCATTTTGCGCCATGCTTTACTCCATGACAGAACTTTCGGTTTAGGCGCTATGGTTGCTAAACAGTTGAGTCTAAACCGTACAAAGGGCCCCATTTTTGGAGGTATCTTTGCGCGCGTCTTGCTAAATATTTTGAGATACCTATTAGACACTATGAGAAAGAAGAAAAGGTGATGCCCCCTATTTTCTTAGACTATAAAAGTATGGTAAAACATGATTTTATTTGCGATGATAAGGAAAAGAGACTCATTTATAACCTGGTATTTAGTGAAGACACTTGTCAGATTATTACCCTGCCTGCACCTTCTTTGTTTAACATTCATTCAGGCACATACATAATCCTGCCCGATGACATTTATGCATATTGGGAGCGAACACGATCCCCAGAGCCTGAGCCATCTCCTGATCCATATCAGGAGTCTATTTATCAGTGGGATCCGGAGGAGATCACCAACCAGTGGCACCCAGAGGACACTCCTCCATACACCGGAGAGGGCAGCTTTGATCCGTGGGCATAGACCAACTTAGGCCAAAAGCCTAAGCTTGGGGGAGTATGTATTTCTCACCGACATTACATTCATGTTCGCACACTCCTGCCAGTTGTTGGTGCTCATACTTTTTCATTGTACTATCCATGTTAGTTTATTTTCTGTTTTAAGCCTTCTTCTTGTGTGTTCGAAAAACCTTAAGAAAAACCAAAAAAAATTAGTTGTAGCTTTTAGCTAGTTTACTTTCCATGCCTGTAGTAGTAATAATTAAAAGAAAACCCAAAAAGATTTCTCGTACTTCTTTTGCTTGTTGGGAGCTTTCCCGTGTAAATAGTTTTATTTTATTTCTTTTCTTTGGGGGTCGAGAGGAGAAGACTATGATGAGAGTGTTGAAGTGCCTCTTATATGCATTATTGTTGCTTTAACCAAGGGCCCATATTACCTTGTCTTCTCACTTGTATTAAATGCTTGCAAATTCCAGCTTAGTCCAATGCACGTGCACTATTATCATTATCCACACCACTCGGTCGTGCAAGTGAAAGGCAATAATGACGATATATGATGGACTGATTGAGATGAGAGAAGCTGGTATGAACTCGACCTATCTTGTTTTTGTAAATATGATTAGTTCATCGTTCCTGATTCAGCCTATTATGAATGAAACATATTTGCAATGACAATTAGAGATTATAGTTGCTCATGCCATGCTTAATTTGCTAGGAGTTTATAATGGTTTACCTTGCGTGCCAACATGCTATTAAAATGGTTGTGATGTGGTATGATAGGGTGGTATCCTCCTTTGAACGATTCGAGTGGCTTGACTTGGCACATGTTCACGCATGTAGTTGAAACAAAATCAACATAGCCTCCATGATATTTATGTTCATGGTGTATTATATCCTACTCATGCTTGCACTCAGTGTTGATTAATTCTAATGCATGTTCATGACTATTGTCGCTCTCTAGTTGGTCGCTTCCCAGTCTTTTCTAGTCTTCACTTGTACTGAGCGGGAATACTGCTTGTGCATCCACTTCCATAAACCTCAAAGTTATTCCATATGAGTCCACCATACCTTCCTATATGCTGTATTTACCTGCCGTTCCAAGTAAATTTGTATGTGCCAAACTCTAAACCTTCAAATGAAATTATGTTTTGTATGCTCGAATAGCTCATGTACCAACTAGGGCTGTATGTATCTTCCATGCTAGGTGGGTTATTCTCACGTGGAGTGAACTCCACTCCTCACTCACAAGAAAATGGTCGGTAACCGGGAGGCCCAGTCCCATGCCTAAACCAAATCAAAATAATTGCAAACAAAACTCCCCTAGGACTGGTGTTAGTTGCAGGCACCCGTTGTTTCGGGCAAGCCACTAATTGATGATTGTTGGTTGTGGGGGAGTATAAACTTTACCATTCTGTTTGGGAACCTCCTATAATGTGTGTAGCATGGAAGATATCGAGATCTCTCGGTTGTTATGTTGACAATGAAAGTATGCCACTCAAAATATTATTTATCTCTATTTCAAAACTCGAGCTCTGGCACCTCTACAAATCCCTGCTTCCCTCTGCGAAGGGCCTATCTATTTACTTTTATGTTGAGTCATCACCCTCTTATTAAAAAGCATCAGTTGGAGAGCACTGCTGTCATTTGCATGCATTACTATTAGTTTACATTGAGTATGACTATGACTGGATCTCTTTTACCATGAATTACAATATCTAGTCAGTCCTTGATCTTCAAAGGTGCTCTGCATTTATGTTTTGCGGTCTCAGAAAGGGCTAGCGAGATACCATCTTGTTATATCATATTATGATTGTTTTGAGAAAGTGTTGTCATCCGAGATTTATTATTATTGCTCGCTAGTTGATTATGCCATTGATATGAGTAAACATGAGACCTAAATGTTATTGTGAATATGGTTAGTTCATAATCTTTGCTGAAAACTTGAATGTTGGCTTTACATATTACAACAACAAGAGCAAACCGAGTTTGTAAAAGTTTTTCTTTATCACTTTGAGTTTGTCAACTGAATTGCTTGAGGACAAGCAAAGGTTTAAGCTTTGGGGAGTTGATACGTCTTCAACATATCTACTTTTCCAAACACTTTTGCCCTTGTTTTGGACTCTAACTTGCATGATTTGAATGGAACTAACCCGGACTGACGCTGTTTTCAGTAGAATTGCCATGGTGTTATTTTTGTGCAGAAATAAAAGTTCTCGGAATGACCTGAAACTTCACGGAGAATATTTTTGGAATTAATAAAAAATACTGGCGAAAGAATCAACACTAGGGGGCCCACACCCTGTCCACGAGGGTGCAGGGCGCGCCCCCTGCCTCGTGGGCCCCCTGGTGCTCCACCGACCTCAACTCCAACCCCATATACTCACGTTCAGGGAGAAAAAAATCAGAGAGAAGGATTCATCACGTTTTACGATACGGAGCCGTTGCCAAGCCCTAATCTCTCTCGGGAGGGCTGATCTGGAGTCCGTTCGGGGCTCCGGAGAGGGGAATCCGTCGCCATCGTCATCATCAACCTTCCTCCATCAGCAATTTCATGATGCTCACCGCCGTGTGTGAGTAATTCCATCGTAGGCTTGCTGGACGGTGATGGGTTGGATGATATTTACCATGTCATCGAGTTAGTTTTGTTAGGGTTTCATCCCTAGTGTCCATTATGTTCTGAGAGTGATGTTGCTATTACTTTGCTATGCTTAATGCTTGTCACTAGGGCCCGAGTGCCATGATTTCAGATCTGAACCTATTATGTTTTCATGAATATATGTCAGTTTTTTATCCTATCTTGCAAGTCAATCGTCACCTACTATGTGTTATGATCCGGTAACCCCGAAGTGACAATAATCGGGACCACTCCGGGTGATGACCATAGTTTGAGGAGTTCATGTATTCACTATGTGTTAATGCTGTGGTCCGGTACTCTATTAAAAGGAGGCCTTAATATCCCTTAGTTTCCAATAGGACCCCGCTACCACAGGAGGGTAGGAAAAAACATGGCATGCAAGTTCTTTTCCATAAGCACGTATTACTATATTCGGAATACATGCCTACATTACATTGATGAACTGGAGCTAGTTCTGTGTCACCCTATGTTATAACTGTTGCATGAGGAATCGCATCCGACATAATTATCCATCACTGATCCAATGCCTACGAGCTTTTCACATATTGATCTTTGCTTAGTTACTTTTCTGTTGCCACTGTTACTATTACTACAAAACTGCTACTGTTACCTTTCCCACCATTACCATTACTTCCATACTACTTTGCTACTAAATACTTTGCTACAGATATTAAGTCTTCCAGGTGTGGTTGAATTGACAACTCGGCTGCTAATACTTGAGAATATTCTTTGGCTCCCCTTGTGTCGAATCAATAAATTTGGGTTGAATACTCTACCCTCAAAAACTGTTGCGATCCCCTATACTTGTGGGTTATCACTTATACATATTCCTTTGACTATGAGATTATGCAACTCTCGAATACCAGAGGAACATCTTGCGGGCTATCAAACGTCACAACGTAACTGGGTGATTATAAAGATGCTCTATAGGTGTCTCCGAAGGTGTTTGTTGGGTTGGCATAGATCGAGATTAGGATTTGTCACTCCGAGTATCGGAGAGGTATCTCTGGGCCCTGTCGGTAATGCACATCACTATGAGCCTTGCAAGCAATGTGACTAATGAGTTAGTTACGGGATGATGCATTACAGAATGAGTAAAGAGACTTGCCGGTAACGAGATTGAACTAGGTATGATGATATCGACGATCAAATCTCGGGCAAGTAACATACCGATGACAAAGGGAATGCCGTATGTTGTCATTGCGGTTTGACCGATAAAGATCTTCGTAGAATATGTAGGAACCAATATGAACATCTAGGTTCCGCTATTGGTTATTGACCGGAGATGTGTCTCGGTCATGTCTACATAGTTCTCGAACCCGTAGGGTCCGCACGCTTAACGTTCGATGACGATTTGTATTATCAGTTATGTGTTTTGGTGACAGAAGATTGTTTGGAGTCCCGGATGAGATCACAGACATGACGAGGAGTCTCGAAATGGTCGAGAGGTAAAGATTGATATATTGGAAGGTATTATTCAGACATCGGAAGGGTTCCGGAGTGTATCGGGTACATACCAGAGTACTGGAGGGGTTACCGAAACCCCCCAGGGAAAGATATGGGCCATAGGAGGGAGGCTAACCAGCCCACAAGGGGCCGGTGCGCCCCCCACAAGGGAGGAGGCCGAATTGGACTAGGGAAGGGGGCGCCACCCCCCTTTCCTTCTCCTACTCCCCCTCCTTCCCCCTTTCCACCTCCATGAGCAGGAAAAGAAGGGGGGCCGAATCCTACTAGGACTAGGAGTCCTAGTAGGACTCCCCTCTTATGGCGTGCCCCCTAGGGCCGGCCTCCTCCCTCTCCCTCCTTTATATACATGGGCAGGGCACCCCTTGGAGACACACCAATTGTTCCAAGCCATTTGCGACGTCTCTCTCCACGGTTTACTCCTCCGGTCATATTCACGTAGTGCTTAGGCGAAGCTATGCGCAGATCACATAACCATCACCGTCACCACGCCGTTGTGCTGACGAAACTCTCCCTCGACCCTCTGCTGGATCAAGAGTTTGAGGGACGTCATCGACCTGAACCTGTGCTGAACTCGGAGGTGTCGTACGTTCGGTACTAGATCGGTTGGATCGCGAAAACGTTCGACTACATCAACCGCGTTAACCTAACGCTTCCGCTTCCAGTCTACGAGGGTATGTGGACACACTCTCCCCCTCCCGTTGCTATGCATCTCCTAGATAGATCTTGCGTGATCGTAGGAAAATTTTGAAATTGCAGGCTACGTTCCCCAACACAACATGCCCTGCAAAAACAAGTTAGACGTCCTCTACTTTGTTGTTGCAAGTTTTACGTGGCTGCTACGGGCTTCTAGCAAGAACCGTTCTTACCTACGCATCAAAACCACAACGGTAATTTATCAAGTTCGCTGTTTTAACCTTCAACAAGGACCAACCGCAGTCAAAGTCGATTCAACTAAATTAGGAGAAACAGACACCCGCCAACCACCTTTATGCAAAACTAGTTGCATGTCTGTCGATGGAACCGGTCTCATGAAGGTGGTCATGTAAGGTTGGTCTGGGCCGCTTCATCCAACAATACCACCGAATCAAAATAAGACATTGGTGGTAAGCAGTATGACGATCACCGCCCACAACTCTTTGTGTTCTACTCGTGCATATCATCTACGCATAGACCTGGCTCGGATGCCCCTGTTTGGAAACGTAGCATGCAATTTCAAAAAAAAATCCTATGCTCACGCAAGATCTATCTAGGAGATGCATAGCAACGAGAGAGGGAGAGTGTGTCTATGTACCCTCATAGACCGAAAGCGGAAGCGTTTGACAATGCGGTTGATGTAGTCGAACTTCATCTAGCTCCGACCGATGAAGTACCAAACGTATGACACCTCTGAGTTCCGCACACGTTCAGCGCGATGACGTCCCTCGCCTTCTTGATCCAGCAAGGTGTCGAGGAAGTAGATGAGTTCTGTCAGCACAACGGCGTGGTGACGGTGTTGGTGAAGTGATACTCACAAGGCTTCGCCTAAGCACCGCAAAACTATGACCGGGGGTGTAAACTGTGGAGGGGGATGCCGCACACGGGTAACGATTGTTGTTGTGTGTTCTAGGCGCCCCCTCCCCACGTATATATAGGTGGGAGGGGGAGGGGAGCAGCCACGGGGCGCCCCAAGTAGGAGGAATCCTACTTGGGGTCCCAATTCGGCCTCCCCCCTTTCTTATTTCCGGAGGGGGGAAGGGAAGAGGAGGGAGAGAAGGAAAAGGGGGGGTGCCACCCCTTTGTGGGCTGGTGTGCTCCCCTCCTATGGCCCATATGGCCCATATCTTTCTCCCGGGGGTTCCGGTAACTCCCCCCGGTACTCCGATAAATACCCGACACACCCGAAACACTTCCGGTGTCCGAATACTATCATCCTATATATCAATCTTTACCTCTTGACCATTTCGAGACTCCTCGTCATGTCTGTGATCTCATATGGCACTCCGAACAACATTCAGTCACCAAGTCACATAACTCATATAATACTAAATTTTCGGTCACCAAATCACATAACTCATATAATACTAAATCATCATCGAACGTTAAGCATGCGGACCCTACGGGTTCGAGAACTATGTAGACATGACCGAGACACCTCTCTGGTCAATAACTAACAGCAGAACCTGGATGCTCATATTGGCTCCTACATATTCTACGAAGATCTTTATCGGTCGAACCATAATGACAACATACGTTATTCCCTTTGTCATCGGTATGTTATTTGCCCGAGATTCGACCGCCCGTATCTTCGTACCTAGTTCAATCTCGTTACCGGCAAGTCTCTTTACTCATTCCGTAATACATCAACCCGCAACTAACTCATTAGTCACTTTTCTTGCAAGGCTTCTTATGATGTGTATTACCGAGAGGGCCCAGAGATACCTCTCCGATACTCGGAGTGACAAATCCCAATCTCGATCTATGCCAACTCAACAAACACCTTCGGAGATACCTGTAGAGCATCTTTATAATCACCCAGTTACATTGTGATGTTTGATAGCACACAAGGCATTCCTCCGGTATCCGGAGTTGCATAATCTCATAGTCGAGAGAATATGTATTTGACATGAAGAAAGCAATAGCAATAAAACTGAACGATCATTATGCTAAGCTAACATATGGGTCTTGTCCATCACATCATTCTGCCAATGACGTGATCCCGTTATCAAATGACAACTCATGTCCATTGTTAGGAAACCTTAACCATCTTTGATCAACGAGCTAGTCAAGTAGAGGCTCACTAGGGACACGGTGTTTGTTTATTATTCACACATGTATTTAGGTTTCCGATCAATAGAATTCTAGCATGAATAATAAACCTTTATCATGAATAAGGAAATATAAAATAACAACTTTATTATTGCCTCTAGGGCATATTTCCTTTAAAAAGGAGTGCAATGCAATGTATGAACGGGTTAGTAATCACTAGTGACTCTCCTAATCCTTACAAATCTCGAAATCATCGCATCTCAATACCGTGAATGTACTTATGAAATGTTGAAGTTGATAAGGACTTAGTATTAAATAAATCTACAGGATTATCATGTGATTAAATTTCCAAGATGTTTATCTATCCATCTTGGTGTATATCGGCGTCCTGGGAACGGGGGTCCCCAGACTTGCCTGCCGGCGGCCCACGGCGTGGCTCCTCCAGCGGCCCCGTGCGGCCCATCTTCATCAGCGAACACTCAAGACCCTCATGAGGGGCACAAGCCTCGTGAGGCAGACGACGCAAGACCTCCTCGGGGGCGGCCTCACTAGGTTGGCTCGCGAGGAGCGGAGAGATCAAGGCAAGGGGGACCTCGCGAGGTTCCTGTGACGCAAGCCATGACGACCAAGGCCAGGCGGGCGCCAGAGCATGCAGCGTACTCGTTTCCTCTTTGGTGCTAAAGAGGTAAGCACAGGCGAGGAGTCCCGAGGCAACAGGCAAAGGTTTCCATATCGGTGCAACAAGACCAAGACCAGCAGGACGGAGGTCACCGTGGAGCCCAAGACGGCGTCACCACCAGAGCCTTTGGCAGGTGAAGACCACCTTTAGTCAGGATAACTTGTACTAGTTGTCTCCCTTCAAATTTGGCCGTTGTTGGATCCCTTCCCGCCTACATTTGGGAAGAGGACCAGGGCCTCTAAAAATAGGACTAGCCACCACAGTAGGAGGCAACTGATCTTGGGCCATTCGGATCATCCTCAACCACACAAGCTCACCGAGCTCAAGGACACCTCTCCTCAGGAGGCTATTCTTCCCTTTTACTTGTTCATCCTTAGCCCAAGAGGCAATCCACCACACCACACTCGAGTAGGGTATTACACCACATCGGTGGCCCGAACCAGTATAAACCCTGTGTCCCTTGTTCTGCGAGTTCGACGCACTGAGCTTTGAGATTGCTGTGAGTGCGTGAGCTAGAGGGGGAGAGATCTTCGTGCGCACCCCAGTGTTCGAACCTCGAGGGTTTTGCCGGAACCCGCAATCTGACATTTGGCACGCCAGGTAGGGGGGCGCTGAAGCTTTCCTTCCGTTGATCCGCATTCCACCGTCCCACCGCATCCATGGCAGACGCGCCTCGAGCCCATGCTGAGCGCCGGGCCGCCCTCGCCGCCCGCGTCACTCAGACGGCCCCTGTCGGCGGGCCTCCCCATCGTTCTCCTTCGCCTGCCGCTAATGCCGCCACCGGCCCGGCGGGAAACGAGCAGCAAGCGTCCTCGCTGCACCCCTCCTTGCGGCGGGACGGCCGCACCGCCACTCCGTCGCTAACCCCAGCTGGCTCATCGTGTCACGCTCATCGCGCGCCCACAGACACACAGGCCGCGTTGCTCATGGCACGCGAGCTCCTGCGCTACCGCCCGGTCGACGACCTCTACGAGGACTGGCTGGACCACATCGCCAAGCTCGTCAGCGCCGCTGGGGGCTCCCCCGCACCATCCCTCTCGCTGCCTCACCACCCGCCAGCTGCGGGCGACGTAGCTCACAGAGCACCTCCACCGCCTCCGCATCAAGACGGTGCCCTGGCGCCAACGTTCGCGGCCCCTCGGCGCGACCCACCGCTCCGGGCGCCCACGCGAGAAGAAGGAAGCTACCAAGAGGTTCCTCGGCCGCAGGAAAACGCTCTCGCGCTCCCAGCGCCACCGCGACAAGACCGCGTGCCGCCTGCGGTGGCGGGCCGCGGACATCAGGGGCGGGCTCCGCATCAGCAAAGGGCCCCGGTGGACACAGCAGGCTGCCACGCCTTCACTCCGGAGCTGCATAGCGTCGTCTGGCCGGGCAAGTTCAAACCAGACCTGCCTCCTCGCTATGACGGCACCCCCGACCCTGCGGAGTTCTTGCAGTTCTACGAGTTGAGCATCGAGGTGGCCAACGGCGACGAGAAAGTCGTGGCGAACTGTTTCCTGATGGCATTCAAGGATGGTGCTCGCTCGTGGCTCCTGAACCTGTCCCCGGGCTCGATCTCCTCCCGGGATGAGATGGGCGACCGCTTCGTCGCCAACTTCCAGGGCACTCGCGACCGCCCGTCGGCCGCGGGCGACCTACACCGCATCAAGCAGCAGCCAGGAGAGACCCTACAGAAGTACATCAAGCGCTTCAACAGCGTTCGTCTCAAGATCCCTAAGGTGACGGATGAGGCCATCATTTCCGTGTTTTCCGACAGGGTCCATGACATCAAGATGAAGGAGGAGCTCGCCATCCACGAGGAGCTATGCACGGCTCTGGAGCTGTTCAACATGGCAACCAAGTGCGTAAGAGCTGAGGAAGGGCGCCTTTCCCTCCTCAAGCCCCCTACTACCGACCCAGAGGAGAAGAAAGCCAAGGCCAAAGACGTGAAGCGCAAGGGGGTGGCCGTGCTCGCGGCGGAGCCTGACACGAAGCGCGGCCGGGACCATCCCGAGTCGTCCAAGAGCAGCCGGCCGTTCTGCGCCTTCCACAACGTACACAATCCCAACACCAATGACTGTCAAGAGCTCAGAGCCATTCGAGATGGCTGCTTCGGCCGACGCCCTGAGCGCAACTACCGGGGTTATGACCGAGGAGGAGGACGAGGTGGAGGACGTTGGGACGATCGCGGCCCCCACCAGGAGTGGCGCGACCGGCCTCGTGAGGACCGCTGGCAGGACCAGCCTCGTGAGGGCACCTGGAGGGATCAGCCTCGCGAGGACCGCCCTTAGGGCAATGCTGGTCTCTCCCCATTGCCGCCACCGCCAAGAAGGAACCACGACCACCATCAGGACGTGGGGGCTGGGGGTTTCCAGGAGCCGCGCGCTATCGCTTGCATCTTGGGCGGAGCTCAGGCCCCAGCATCCCAGTGCATCTTCAAGCGGTTCTCTCACGAGGTGAATGCAGCCCTTCCCAGGCTCGAGGCCACGCGCCCGCTCAGGTGGTCCAAGTGCGCCATCACCTTTAGCTCGGCGGACCAGCTCAAGTGCGCGGCGACCGCAGGCGCCCTCCCGATGTTGTGCTCGCCCATCATCAGCAACGTCCAAGTCACCAAGACCCTCATCGACAGTGGCGCAGGGCTTAATGTCCTGTCCGTTGAGACATTCGACAGCCTCCAAGTGCCATACGATCAGCTATAGCCTACTAAGCCCTTCTCAGGAGTGATCGACAGCTCCACCACTCCGATAGGGCAGGTCCGCCTCCCTATCACCTTCGGCCAGCGCGACAACTATCGCACCGAGCTCATCGACTTCGACGTCGCCCACATCCGTTTGCCGTACAACGCCATCCTCGGGTATCCTGCGTTAGCCAAGTTTATGGCGGTGACTCACCACGGCTATAACGTCCTCAAGATGCCAGGGAGTGGCGGGATCATCACAGTCCCCTGCGAAGAAAGAGATGCGGTGTGCTCCCTCGATCGCGCTTTCCAAGCCGCAGCAATCGAAGACCCTGACAGCAAGGGCATGCAGTACCCTCCTGAGGCCATCCCCAAGAAGAAGAAGCAGCTACTCCGCACAGGGCCCTAGGGGGCGGCGTCTCTAGCGGCACCGCCTCAGGATCAGCGCCCGTGGCAGGGGCGCCTCCCTCCCTCGCATAGGAAGGCGCGCCCGGTGCCCTCCTCGGGCAGGGCTCGGGGGCTCTCTTCTGGAGGGCCTCGGACCTAGACAACATCACGAGGGAGGCGCTCGGGCACCACGTGGAGGCGTGCTTTGCAGCACGTTTCCCTCAGGAGGACAACGGGCGAGGAGATCCCGGCGCTCAGGAATTCATCGCCAAGACCACTCAGGAGCTATAGGATGCAAGAGCCATGCGCGGCGACCGCCGTCCACCAGGCGCAGCTCCCCATCCAGGCGAGGATGGCGGGCTGCGCGTCTGCATCGACATCCCAGGGCTCAACAGGGCCGCATCTCAGGAGCGCTGCTGGCCTTCGCGCGTTGGGCGGTGTGAGGGTCCACCCCACAGCTATGTCCGCATGCCGTTTGGCCTGCCGAGCATGGCAGTCGCCTTCTAGCGCAACTTGCGGAGCATCCTGGCGACCCAGGAGGCCAGGCATCACGCGGTCATGGCAGAGATGGAGACGGTCCTCAAGGAACCGCCTGAGCCCCCAGAGCCTCCCGAGGCTTCGGGCCCTGATGGCTCATGAGGGGCGACCCCTTTGCTACGCATCTTCAGCTACCCCGACATCCCTTCGACAACGAAACTAGGTGAGATTTTCCAAGTTTATTTAGCTGGGAACGCCCCCCCCCCCCGGGCTGCATCATTCCCAGGCCGCATGGGCCTGTCCCCGCGACATGTATCTTTTCGAATCTTTATCTTACCCTACTGGGGGCGCCCCGCGGGCTGCATCATCCCCAAGCCGCTCGGGTCCGTCCTGGTGGCATGTATCGTTCTTGCATCTATCTAAGCTAGTTCGCTTCCCATGCATGAGTTATTTATAGTCATCCCCTGCTTGATCATCACTCACCGTGTCCGCCCGCATCGCTGATCAACCCTTTGCTCACCCCGCAACGGGGGAAACTCATGCTGGCACAGCACTTGTGCTCGGGTCCGTCCCTGCAGCGCTGACAAATCTGAGCGATTGAGCTCTGGCTCGCGGCACACCCGCGCACGTCACCTCACCAGACCCTCGGTGCCTTCGTCTTCTTGCGGAACGACTAGTGGAAAACCGACAAGCGTGGTTGCAATTCGTACCCCTTCTCACGCTAACCTGCAGGAACCTCCCGAGGGCAATAGCGGGCGGCACCGCGGGCTCCTTCCTTTCCCATGCAATTCGCTTGCGCATCGAAAGGGGGGGCTCCTGAGCATCACGACTCAGGAGCTCTTATTGGCTCTCCAACCCTCACCTCTTGGCCTTTACCACGGCATCGCGACCTGGCATACCAGCGGCGGCTAAGCCTGCTCGAGGGCCGGGACCCGAGGACGTAGAGCACACGTGTGGCACCCAAAAATTTTATTTGGCTTTTTCAAACTTTTATTTGATTTGAGGGAGGTTATTTAAAAAATTTCTTCTAAAGAACTCTCCCTCTCAAAGATTTTTTTATGACAAGTATTTTGTTTGGGTTCACCCAAGACTTGATTTTGGTCTTGGAGGTTTTTCCATCTTATGTTGGCTCAACACCAAATGTTTTTCATTTGGGAAAAATATTTGAAAATATTTTACATAGCCCTATGGCATTTGGAGTGATCTTTTCCCCTTTTCAAAATCTCCTCTTGCCATGACCTAAGTGGAAACCACCTCCCAAAAGCCATTCCTCATCTTTGTGTCAAGCTATACTTCAAATCCAGCAAGTTGAACCTCCCCATGATTCTTCTTCCATTTATTTCTTATCAAAAATAATTTCTGCCTTCTACTTTAGCTCTTGGAGATTTACAAAGGAACTACATTCTCTCCTTTGAGTTTTGCCTCCAAACCATTTTCCCTGGCTAGTCCTTAGAGCCCTCAACCAAGATCCATGATGATCCACTGGTCTCCAGTTCAAAAATTTCAAATTGTGGTTGCTGCAAGTTTGGACCATATTTGCCAAATTTGATGAAATTCAATTGTTTTCTCCTCCTAAAAATCTGAGAAAATTCAGGCAGCCTCTCGATGCATTGAGAGGTCACCTCACCAAGCCCCAGCTCCAGAAAAAAAATTCTTAATGCCAAATCATTTCGTCGAACACCTGAAGGGCACTGTTACTGTCAATGTTCAGAAGTTCAGTAAACAATTTCAGAAGCTGCTGTCGTTTTCTTCAGAACCCGTTCTCGATCTCGCCAGTAGCCGCGGTGGCGCCGTGCGCCCTGTGCTTCCTTCTTATCCCTGCGCCGCACGATCGCCTGGAGGTTTGCGGGCGTCGGTGACGAGCAGGAGGAGGTGCACCACCCCGTGAGCGATGGCTGCAGCGGCCTTTGTGGCTGCCAGAGAGAGGCGCAGCGTTGGACGGTGCCGTCCAGCGCCGCCCAAGCCACCAGAGGCCACCGCGTGGCCATCCACCCACCCGTGCACGCTGCAGTCAGTCGTCGTGAACTGGTAGGCGCGGAGCGCGCTCCCTGCCGCCGCCGTGCCCGTACGGCCTTCCCGTCGAGGATCGGCGCATTACTCCAAGCCCGACCGAGGTTTAGCGGGGGAACGGCACCAGTGATCCTCCCTGATGGTGCCTAGCCTCCTAAATCCCCTGCCCAACCTCTGCCTTGCCGTAATTGCTCGCCGGAGCTATCCCGTTCACGGCCACCCCCTCGAATCGCCTATAAAAGGAGGTCCAGAGCTCGAACTCGAACCCGCACCACCTCTACACACCACCAGTACCACGCCAAGCCACTGGAAGAGCCCCGAGGGAGTCTTCTTCCCCAACTCCGGCCGCCTCGCCCCGCTTCGGGACCCAGCTCGATTCACCCCCGTGCGTACACCCCTACCCCTCAGCTCTTGCCAGTAACCTCATAGTACACCCACTCTTCTGACCCGCGCATCAATTTGGAGTTTGCAGCACCCACCGGAGTACTCCACCATCGCCCGAACCACCGTCCGCCGGAAAAAGTGTCGCCGTCGACGTGGTGCTCTCCGACGGCCAAGTCCACCACCCACCGATGCGGAAGATCACCCTGAACCTGTTGGTACCCTCTGATCTCTCTACCTCGCCGTGGTTCAATGCCGGCGACCACCGCAGCCTTAGGGCGCCGGCGAACTCCGTTGGGAGTTTCAAACCTGACGGGTGGGACCCCCCGTCAGCCTCTCTTCTTTTCCCTTCGAACCATTTTCTGAAAGCGCCTTCGGGCAAAAACGTGTTTTCCTTCTGGGCTGACGTATTCCTTGCCGAACCATTTTCTGTTTTCTCAAACAAGTCCCTAGATCTTTTCTGTTTCATCACAGATCAGTCCCTGGACTAAAACCCTTATATCTTTTTAATAAAAGATGATTTTTGATTGATTCTTTTCCTGTCAGTCTTGTATTTTTGTCTAGTTTTTTTATAGTATTTATTTGGAAATTTTTTGGAACAATTTTTATGCACGCAACGATTTTCACGTTAGTGTACGGTTTCGTTACACCGTAGGTTCCGGAGGAGGTGACGGAGCCGCGAACTTCGCCGAGCTAGACTCCGACTTCTCCGAACCAGGCAAGCATGTTTGAACCTTTGATATGATAGGTGTTTTGCATGTTTGCTTGAATGGTTTGTGCATGGCATATGAGCATCGGTGAGTATTACGTTGCATGCAAGGCAACTAACCCCGTGTTTTGAAGTTACTGTGATCTTCGATGAGAGATGACCTGATCATGTGGTGACATGAAAGGTAGTAAGATGGTATTGTTGTAGCATGCCAGTCTTATGTCATCCGATAAACTCCGACGTTAACGTGGACTGAGCCATGTTACCGTTCTTCCCCTTTCGTGCTGCCACATGTTTTCTGCAAAGAATACGGTTTAGTAAGTTGTTAACCTCTTTCCTTGTACACACCAAATAGAGGGGCCGGGATGAGGGTTCCATGGCCCTGGATTAAAGCCAGTCATCCGGTCAGGGGGCATGGGTGTTTCCGGTTGGGACCGAGAGGGGGGCACCCCTTAGAGCGCGCGGTATAAATTTGATCCCATGCTACGCGAGGTTGTAGCCTCCCCGTCTCAAAGTTTTTCATGAATGTTGCCGCGGGTGATTCCTGGCATCAGAATGTTGAATGGCTGTGTACTGGTTAGATGTGTTTCTCCTAAAACACCGTAAACGGAACTAGTCCCTTGTGACTACTGAAATCCGTTGGCTGTGGTTAAGAGTACAAACTTTGCAGAGTCAAATCCTTCCGAGTCATCGTGTCTATGGTCAAGGACCATGGCCAGTATATCCATATCCATGTCAGTCCCTATGTCAGTCTTCGTGGTAAAACCCCGGTGAACAAGCTTGAATGGTATACCTGTTTGAATTGTTATTCCTGTGGATGGACTAACCTTTTACTTATCTCGTACCTGAATATTCCCTTGAAATGATTTAAATTCATGAGCTACTGAAATATTAAGTTATGAAATATAAGCCCTTTATGTGATGTCGCTCAGACGTCCGACTGTGGCACTCTTGTCTTTTACTTTCGATATAAGCCCTTTATGTGATGTCGCTCAGACGTCCGACTGTGGCACTCTTGTCATTTACTTTCAATATAAGCCCTTTATGTGATGTCGCTCAGACGTCCGACTGTGGCACGCCCTTTATTTACTTTTGATATAAGCCCTTTATGTGATGTCGCTCAGACGTCCGACTGTGGCACGCACTGTTATTTATTTTCCATTATAAGCCATTTATGAGGTGTCGCCTTGACGCCCGACTGCGGCATTGTTATTTCAGTTGTATTCTTTCGAGGAGTCATTCAGACACTCGATTGGCCTTCAGTATTATTTTGGGATTTCGGGAGGACTACCGCCCGACTTCCCTTTTATTCCCCATGCGTTGCTATCTCATTGTGTGAGTGCGCTCTATTAATCCGTTCATATGCATCATGTTTACATTTGTTATATCTTATGTCCGAACTGTCTTGCGAGTACTTTCATAGTACTCACCTGGCTTGTTGATTTGGCCAGATGTTGACGAAGGCGATCTCATGGATGAAGAGTTTGATAGTGAGTCCGACGCCTAGAGGAATCCCAGTCAGTCCCGTGCGATCCTGGATTTTGGTCACTTGTATTCTATACGCTTCCGCCACCCACAATAAGTATCCTCGAGCCTCACTCCGACGCTCGAAGAGCTGTTAGATTCAGGAGTCATGTCACCCACTTCACTGTGACATATCCACCACCGCTTTTATTGTGAGTCAGTAGTTATGCCACCCATCCGCCTTTATGTGTAATATCGGCGTGTTTGTAATAAATTGTTGAGCAGTCTCCGCTCAACCTTGTATTATATTTAGTATTCCTGATGTTTCTTCTGTGATCAAGAAATTGTCTACCAGTGAGGAGGATTCTTCTCTACTGGTCCGTAAAAGGGATCGGTTTCTCAATAAATATTTTTATTGGAAAACCGGTCGTGACAACACGGAAGGGCGTGGGAAAGAGGGGGAGTCCCGCACGGGCCTAACCTGGCTACACTACAGTCACCAACACACAAGGAGCCTGGTGCTGCGCAAGGAATCGACTCTGACTACCAAGATAAGTTCCGCATCCAAGTCAGCCGAGCGCCACGACACAGGATTCCCATCTCTTGCGGCCCTGTAGCGGCAGCGTCGCCTCCCTTTCCCACCTTTAGGTGGCTGCTTGCACGCCAAAGGGGACCTCTTGAGGTTCGCGCCTCAGGAGCTCTTACTGGACCTCGGGCCGCTCACCTCCTGGCCTTGACCACGGCATCGCGACCTAGCATACCAGCGATGGCTGCAGCCCTCCAGGGGACCGGGACCTATCGGCATAGAGCGCCAAGCTACCGCGGGGTTGGAAAGGGGAGATTGAGCCGAAGCAGGACATGCGTTCGTAAATCTTCATAATAAGGATGATATCAGCAAAAGACGTTACAGACCCTTTACATGCCCCCACGGGGTCCATCTTGATTCCTCGCAGGGAACAAAAGGAGGAAGTTTCTAGGAGCCTTATCTACACGCACCAGTGTCGGTGTCAAAACCGGCGGATCTCGGGTAGGGGGTCCCGAATTGTGCGTCTAAGGCAGATGGTAACAGGAGACGGGGGACACGATGTTACCCAGGTTCGGGCCCTCTCTATGGAGGTAATACCCTACTTCCTGCTTGATTGATCTTGATGAATATGAGTATTACAAGAGTTGATCTACCACGAGATTGTAATGGCTAAACCCTAAAAGTCTAGCCTGTATGACTATGGTAATGTGTATATGCTTTTCGGACTAACCCCTCCAGTTTATATAGACACCGGGGGGAATCTAGGGTTTACATAGAGTCGGTTACATAAGAAGGAATCTTCATAGTCGGTCGCCAAGCTTGCCCTCCACGCCAAGTAGAGTCCAATCCGGACACGGGTACAGTCTTCCGCCTTCATGTCTTCACAGCCCATCAGTCCGGCCCATGGATAACAGGCCGGATGCCCGAGGACCCCTTAGTCCAAGACTCCCTCAGTAGCCCCTGAACCTGGCTTCAATGACGAGGAGTCCAGCGCGCAGATTCTCTTCGGCATTGCAAGGCGAGTTCCCCCTTCCGAACTCCTAGTTGATCTTCAGATGTAATTATTGTATCTAGACTTGTTTGCACAACTGCAGAGGATATAATATTTCACGAGTTCAATCCACCGACAACCTTTTGGTAATATGACATCACGCATGCTCTGTCATTATTTGCGAACCGTTTTAGCTGGCCCGTCACCCCACGTCCCAAGACGTGGTCTTATTGGCACGTCTTATCCAAGCGGAGATCGTGCCTCCCTTTTTTAAGGGATTCCTGTCAACCCGGACATGGGTAACCCAACCATCGCTTGGGTACAACTCCTTGGAAACAAGCAAGTTTTTGAGGCCTAAGAGGAGATGTTTGATATTCGCAGCCTTTATATAGGGGTACAGACCAGTCTTTTTCTTCCACGCTTGCTTCTTCCTCAACCCCTGCTACCCCGAGTTCCAACACCAGGTTTTCGGTTGCCACAAGCCCCAATCATGTCCGGATCCAGCCGTCAAGGCCGGTGGGTAGCTTCTTCTGCCACGGAGGAAGATATTGCAAAGCTTCGGGCGGCGAGGTACCTGACCGCAGAAATCCATCATCGGCTTCCTGCCGAGGGGCAGGTTATTCCCACCCCCAGATACTTTGAGAGGGTCGTGTTCGTGTCCCACTTCCTCCGCAGGTTAGGGTTTGCACTTAACCCCTTCGTCCGAGGGCTCATGTTCTATTACGGGCTAGATTTTTACGATCTGGCCCCGGACTCTATTCTTCTTATCTCGGCGTTTATGGTCATGTGCGAAGCCTTCCTCCGGACTCCCCCGCACTTCGGCTTGTGGCTCAAGACCTTCGATGTGAAGCCACAAGTGATAGAGGGGGAGGAAGTTGAGTGCGGTGGTGCTACAGTGAGCAAGCTTGCTAACGCGGTTTGGCTGAAAGGATCCTTCACCAAATCTTCCGATTTATGGCAGCAGGGATGGGTCTATACACTGAGCCTCGTGGCTCCAAGTGGGCAGCTGAGCCTATGTTTTGATCCAGCCCTCCAATTCAGCTTGCCTCGTGGATTAATAAGGGGTTGGACTGGGGATCAACGAATGATGTGCGAACTCTACAAAGTCGCATCCGAAGCCTCATTGAGAGGGACATCGACATAGCCAACGTCGTTCAAGTAATGCTAGTTCGTCGGACCCTGCCGTGCCAGCGACGGCCTCTCCGCCTATGGGAGTTCAATCCAGAAGGGTCGCGGACTCTTCAGCACTTTTTCGACACAACGCACGAAGGAATGTGGAGATTATTCTTCGGGAAACGAAGGCAATGGCCAGACACCACCGAAGATGTCGGCCTAGACTGTAACCATCCGGATACCCCGGTAAGCACCCGTTTGCCGAATACCTCATAATCAGATACCTAATGACAAGATACTGACGGAATCATCCTTTTTCAGGGTTGGATAAAGAAGGTGGAACGGATTAGGTGTCTGGCTCCCCTTCCCGAAGACTCAGCTACTCCTGTGTTAACAAGGATGCTGGCCTCGGCTCCATACTGGGCACCGGTAGGGGAGGGTGAGAAGACCCAAGATGACCTTGGTTCCGAGGTAAGTCGGACACTGAGTCCGGAGAAATCGACCTTTGCTCGCCCGAAGACAGAGGCGGAAAAGGACCCAGTATCCCTTCTCCAAGCAGGAGGAAAAGGGCCGCCTCCGAAGATTGGGAGGGGCGGTCTTCCAAGAAGGGCAAGATGCCACCGTCGAGCGGCTTGGGTTTGGAAAGCAACGCCGTTGAACTGCTCCAACAAGGGGACAAGCCCTCGGCCAAACCGTAAGAGAATCCGGAGTACTTTGATAGCGTCCCGCTCTGTTGTTGTTACCGAAGATATACGTAACGCATTCATGCATTTTTACAGGTCGGCACAGAGTTTTTATGGGCGATCCTCTTCTTCGGGGAGTCTCCTCCCAGAGATGATGGAGAGCGAGACGTCTCCTTCTACCTCCTCGCCCAATAAGGCGGACGACTCTGAAGTGTCATCGCGGAGGGTCCCTTTTGACCAACGAGTTACGTAGGGGACAGAAGAGGCAGTACCTGAAGGTGGACCTTCGACCATCCGGGATTCCGAGGCTGATGATAACAAAGGCCCCGTACTGTCTGGTTCGCAGCCGACAGTGATTCTGGAGACGGGTGAACAGATTCCTTCAAAGGATGATTGTGCTCCTGGAGCAGCTTCCAGAAACCCGGAGACTCCGGATATATTGCGGGACATGTTGCGGAAAGCATCTGTCTCGGGGGAACAGCGTACCTTGATGGGTACAATGATTGAGAAGATTTTGTCCGTGAAGAGCGGATTAAATGAAGCCTTCATGAGCCTACTGAAGGGCTTCGAGGTGTGACATAATGTTTTCAGCTATGTTTCATTTGCAAAGATGCACCTGTGTATAGGTAGTAGCCCTTGATACTCGGGTTGGCTTCTACTGGGAAGCAAACGGAGGATCGAAAAGGATCGTTTGAGGACTAACCCGATGAACTTTGAACACAGGCTGCTTCCCCCTTGGCCCCTTCCCGGATTATGGAAATTGCCGAGTTGCAGCGGAAGCTTGATGTGGCAGGGGATGATCTTGCTTTAATCAATATGCGTCTTGACGAGTCGCAAGGTATGTGTTCGGGGAAATCCTCATACATTTTTGTGGTATAAGCATGATGCTGAGATTCAGATGCTGGAATATGCATGGCTGCAGATGGTGCTGCTGCCATTGAAGTTCTTCGAGTGGAGCTGGCCCGGGCCAAGGAGCAGGCCCGGCGTAGCAATGCTGCCGCCGAAAAGGCATCGGCTGAATTAAAAGCCGAACAAGCTGCACGGCGCCAAGATGAGGACAAGATATCCACGATGACGCTCAAACTAGAGAATGCTACCAGCCGCTGTGAATTTCTGGAGGAGAGTAAAGCCTTAATGGCTGATCTGGACAAGGCCTTACAAGAGGCGAGAGAAGCGCGGTCGGAATCCAGAACAGCCTGTGAAGAGGTTCGACAGGCGAGGGAGATTGCGGCTGGAAAGCCCTTTCTGCTCCAAACTAAGTTCGGTGACCCGGACTATGCCCAGCTTAACCAAGTGTGGAGTTCTCCGGATGAGTTCTTGGACTTGCCGAAGAGTTCTTCCGATGCAGCGCAGTATTACCAAGCGCGAGATGGGTATGCAACGGAGAAGCTTTTTTGGTCGCAGTTTGGCGCATCAAAGTGCCCCCTGTTGCTCAATGAACAGATGTCCCAATGGGCCGAACTTCATAGGATATCTGGTGCTGCCATGAAGGATGTCATAATCCGGTTGTGGCCAACCAAGCCTGTTCCGAATAGCTATTTCGGTTTGGTGCAAAGGCTTGTTGACGCGGTGCCGCGTATCGATGCTGTGAAGATGGTGGACGGATGGCTTTTGCCCGAGTCAAGACGTTCTGGGGGAAGATGAAGGCCATCGATGTTGCGACGAAGGTTCCACCCAAAGGCAAGGACCGTCCAAAACCGAAGCATTATTTTGAAGACGTCCTAGAGGCCGCCCGTTTAATAGAGGGTCAATGCTCGAAAGATATAATGTTCGAGTGAGGTGTATGATAATTGTAAAAGACAATTTTATAGTTAATCTATTTTTATGTTTTGCTCGAAAGCTTGAATTCCTCCTGTGCGGCCGTTTTAATATAATCTGAAAGTTTTCCAGTCATCGGCTTCAGCCCCCTCGTAGGAAGTACGGGGGTGTTCGGAAAAGCATTTAATCACTCTTTATCCAACGTCTTGGTCCATGAAGGAGGTGATAATGCGGCGAACCAGGCAATCGGACTATAAGGTGTTAACACTTTCACTTAGCCATAGGAGTTTTATGGTGGGGCTACGACATAGCCCCCGGTATGTATGCGGCGTATGGTGCCTTACATATTTGATCTGAAAAAGATCCCTCGTGTGACACAGAGAATCGCTAAAGATTCCAAGAAGTCATCAAGTGGTTGACCAGCTCACGCCGCATCATGACAGTCAGTTTTTGGCTTTCTCTACTAAGGTGCTCGTCCGGTTTAGACCAGGGCACAATCGCAGTAGTTCTCCCATTACTACCCTAGCCGATAGAGCGAAACGTAGGGTAGCAAGCACAGGAGCCGGGCAACCCAACTATTGACCCAAGACAATGATTCGGAGCTGGTGCATATAAGGCCAAACTTGCGACGCCGAAGTATTCTATAGAGCTGTTCGGACTTTTACTGGCAACTCATTTGTTCCCACACCGAGCCCCTGGTAGGTTATGCCAAGGTATTTCTGTAAAATAACCATAGGAGCCATATTTGTTTGGGAAACAACGCGGATGATTAGTTCGGATATTGTTTACTAGGAACTGAGCGATATGCCAATGATTACTTATGATATATATAAGCCATCCTCCCGGCTATTTGACATGCTCGGGGTTGGAGGCAGAGGAACAGGAATAGTATAGGCTCGAGAAATAGAGAGTGCAGTCTACAAAAAGTTATTTTGGACCTCCTGTCGCACGTCTGTGCCGCCAGTCCTTGGTGAGGGGAATCTTGATGGAAATAGCCCCTTAGGTGAGTGTACGGATCCGGACTCCGATAGAGCCAGTTTCAGATGTTTATCCTGTTCGTCACCTGTTTTTAAAGGATAGCGAAGGAAGAAATGAAAAGGAAATAAATAATAAAAAAGGTTACTAGAGTGCTTGCAGGCTTGTCCGTATTGTGCTTCCGCCAATGCCCATGGTATCTTGAGTGCGTAATGATGTATGTGCGGTACAAGCTTTGTAGGTGCACGGAGTGGGCGGTGGAAGCCGGGTTGCTATTTCCGTTCTAGGAGTTGTTGATCCTCGGGTGGAGATTGCTTCTGACCCCCGGTGTTTCATTGGTGAACCTTTCCATCATCCCTGTCACTTGGCGGCCTCCTCCCCCTGTGTTCGGCGTTGAGCTTGCCGGCCTGTTTAAAGACCCAGCAGTTTCTGCTGGTATGATAAGCTGGTTTATCGGGGTGGCCATGAATCTAGCAGGGTCGGTCCAATATCCTGTCCAGGTTGGATGGCTCGTCTCGATTCGCCCTGAATGGCTTCTTCCGCTGACCGGGCTTGGGGTTGCTGAATCCGGCGTTGACCGCTGTGTCGCCTGATCTTTCATTGTCATTGCGACTGTTGTTTTTGCTTCCTCGTGGCTTGCCGTTGCCGTCTCGGATTTCGGAGGTGCCCTGGTTGTTGGCGCTATGGCTTCTATGAGCGAGCCAGCTGTCTTCTCCCACGCAAAAGCAGGTCATCAGAGCAGTGAGGGCTATCATGGATTTAGGTCCTTCTTGGCCGAGGTGGCGTGCAAGCCATTCGTACCGGATGCTGTGTCTGAAAGCCGCAAGGGCTTCCGCGTCCGGACAGTCGACGATTTGGTTCTTTTTGACTAAGAACCGAGTCTAGAGCTCCCTGGCTGATTCTCCGGGCTGTTGGACAATGTGACTTAGGTCATCGGCATCCGGTGGCCGGACATATGTTCCTTGGAAGTTATCGAGGAAGGCCTCTTGCAAGTCCTCCCAGCTGCCTATGGAATTTTCAGGCAGGCTGTTTAACCAGTGCCGAGCTGGCCCTTTTAGTTTTAGTGGGAGGTATTTAATGGCGTGGAGGTCGTCCCCACGGGCCATATGGATGTGGTGGATGAAATCTTCTATCCATACCGCAGGATCGGTTGTCCCGTCGTATGATTCAATATTGACGGGTTTGAATCCTTCGGGGAATTCATGATCCATTACTTCATCAGTGAAGCAAAGCGGGTGTGCGGCGCCTCTATGTTGGGCCACACTGCGACGTAACTCCAAAGGAGTCTCTTTGCGGTTTTCGGCTCGGGCGTGGCGAGGTTTGACACGTCCGAATAGGTAGCCATCGTCGCGTGTCGAAGCATGCCTTCGCGATCCGTAGATTGCTCTTGTGTGTCCTGCTCTATTGTCCAAGTCCCTCTGCAGGTCGTCTGGGTAATCGTGACCTGCGTTGTACTTGCCTTTACGGTGAGGTGGGGCGGTCTGGTGTTCGGCTTGAGTTGCCTTTTTATCCGGACAGAGTTGTCGGCGACCTGCCGCATTGTGCGATGATTGTATGGGCTCCAACGCCCCATCATCGGACTGGTATAGCAATCTGTGCTTTGGGTAGCTTTTGGCTAGGCCACTAAGGCCATATTCTTCGGCGACCAGGACTTTGGTCCATCTGTCGTTGAGTAGGTCTTGGTCAGCTTGAAGCTGCTGCTGCTGCTTCTTTTTCAGGCTCCTTGCCGTAGCTATCAGCCTGCGCTTGAAGCGCTCCTGCTCGAGGGGCTCTTCGGGTACGATGAAGTCTTCGTCGCCGAGGCTTACCTCATCTTCGGAGAGCGGAAGGTAGTTGTCGTCCTCCGAACCTTCGCTGGGCAGGGCCTGTTCATCGGGGCTGGCTTGCCCGTTTTCCTGTTCCTCCTGCTCAGATATTGCTCCCACAGGGTCTTCATTGCTTTCGGCGCTGTCTGGAGTACTATTTTCTCCAGTGCCATCGTTGCTGCGGCGTGACTCGGGGCGGCGTTTGGGGCGCCGGAACTTAGACTGTGTCTCAGGAGTTTTAACTGGATCTCCCTTGTCATTGCCGCGAGGCTTTTTAAGTGTATCGATCATGTACACGTCATATGAAGGGGTGGCCGTCCCACGCCTGATGACTGGCGGGTCTTGGCCTTGCTCCTTATTGGCATCGTCGTCTATACCGTCAATGTCTTCGGAGCCAGAAGAGGGCATGTCGGTTAAGTCCTCGACAGTGGCTATGAAGTGGGTGGCGGGTGGGAAGCGAAATTCTCCATTGTCAGCCTCTAGCTCGAACCAGACATAGTTCGGCCGTGAGTCCCCCATCGGGGACAGGTTTTTCAACGAATTCAGCACATCGCCGAAGGGCGAGTGTTGGAAGACATCAGCGGCGCTGAACTCGATGATTGATAACCGATCCAACTCGGTGTCCGGGAGCGCGCCAGGTTCGGAACTTATAGCCGGAAACGAGTCCAAAATTCCGTTGACGCTGATATTGCCTGGTGTTGAGATTGTGTGCGGCTCCAACACCGCTGACTCTGTGGCTTCGGATGGTGCAAACTGCTCCTGATCTAAGGTCATAACAGTTACAGGAACCATCTCCAGAACCTGGTCCGATGACAGATTTAGGTCATGTTCATCGGAGCGAGGAGGAGCGATCGCCGCGGTCTCAAATCCATTGAAGATCAAGTCTCCACGGATATCCGCGACATAGTTCAAGCTTCCAAATCTGACCTGATGGCCAGGGGCATAGCTATCGACCTGCTCCAGATGGCCAAGCGAGTTGGCTCGCAGTACGAAGCCGCCGAACGTGAAAATCTGTCCGGGGAGGAAAGTTCCACCTTGGACAGCGTTACTATACACGATTGAAGGGGCCATCGAACCTTTCGTCGACGACACAGCGGAACTCTCAATGAAAGCACCAATGTCGGTGTCAAAACCGGCGGATCTCGGGTAGGGGGTCCCGAACTATGCGTCTAGGATCGATGGTAACAGGAGACGGGGGACACGATGTTTACCCAGGTTCGGGCCCTCTCTATGGAGGTAATACCCTACTTCCTGCTTGATTGATCTTGATGAATATGAGTATTACAAGAGTTGATCTACCACGAGATCGTAATGGCTAAACCCTAAAAGTCTAGCCTGTATGACTATGGTAATGTGTATATGCTTTCCGGACTAATCCCTCCGGTTTATATAGACACCGGGGGGAATCTAGGGTTTACATAGAGTCGGTTACATAAGAAGGAATCTTCATAGTTGGTCGCCAAGCTTGCCCTTCACGTCAAGTAGAGTCCAATCCGGACATGGGTACAGTCTTCGGCCTTCATGTCTGCACAGCCAATCAGTCCGGCCCATGGATAACAGGCCGGACACCCGAGGACCCCTTAGTCCAGGACTCCCTCAGCCAGTGCCGCCGATGCCATCATCAACAGTGGGCCACGGGAGGCCGGCGCCAACCCCATTCGGATCAGCGACGGCGGCGGCCGGACACTGTGGCTGCACTCCGGGCATGGCGTGAGCTCAGAGGCACGTAGCTGTCATCGCTCGTCTCTGGAGTCTCGTAGGGATCGGGAGAGTCGCTGGACTCCCAAGCATCGCCGCTGCTGCCAGAGGAAACGCCAGCGAGGCCAGTGGCGGACCTTGCCCCTGCCGCCGTGCCGTCCCGATGACCCCCTTCAGGGCAGCACTCCAAGCGGCGGCCTTCCTCGTCGAAAACCTTGAAGAACATCGTGGAAGCGTCGTCGTACTCGAAGTGGATGGCGAGGGCGCCCTCCGCACGGCAAACCCGGGCAACCTCGCCCCAGCCGCGGGTCATGAAGATCTTGCCCGGGGAGACGACCTCGACTTCCGCCACTGTCGCTGGGGCATCGCACTCAGTGTGCTGCAGCCAAAGCTCGAGGGGTCCCCTCGGCGGCATCTCGGCGGAGAAGAACCGCGGGAAGCGAATCCAAGTGCGCAGAGCATCGCCGCCCACATCACGAGCTCATGTGAGGAGCCCTCGGCATGGGTTCCTGGGGCAATGGTGCGTGCCACCACGGCGCTGCGGCCACGGCCCCGACGGGGACGGCGCTGGTCGCTGCCTCTGCCTCCGGAGCCCCTGGCCTGGGCATACAAGGGCAGCGGATACCCGGGGGGAGGCCGCTCACACCAAGGCCTCGACATCTCTGGCCTCATGACTACATCGCGGCGGCTGGTCAGCCTCTTCTTCGGCGGAAGCGGTGATACAACTCCAATGTATCTATAATTTTTTATTGTTCCATGCTATTATATTATCTGTTTTGGATGTTTAATGGGCTTTACTATGCACTTTTATATTATTTTTGGGACTAACCTATTAACCGAAGGCCCAGTGCAAATTGCTATTTTTTTGCCTATTCAGTGTTTCGCAGAAAAGGAATATCAAACGGAGTCCAAACGGAATGAAACCTTCGGGAGAGTTATTTTTGGAACAAACACAATCCAGGAGACTTGGAGTGGAGGTCAAGAAAGAACCGAGGAGGCCACAAGATAGGAGGGAATGCCAAGGGGGGTAGGCGCGCCCCCACCCTCGTGGGCCCCTCGTGGCTCCACCGACCTACTTATTTCGCCTATATATACTCATATATCCTGAAAACATCAGAGAGCACCACAAAACCCTATTTCCATCGCCGCAACCTTCTGTACCCGTGAGATCCCATCTTGGGGCCTTTTTCGGCGCTCCGCCGGAGGGGGAATCGAGCACGGAGGGCTTCTACATCAACACCATAGCCTCTACGATGATGTGTGAGTAGTTTACCAAAGACTTGCGGGTCCATAGTTATTAGCAAGATGGCTTCTTCTCTCTCTTTGGATTTCAATACAAAGTTCTCCTCGGTCTTCTTGGAGATCTATTCGATGTAATTCTTTTTGCGGTGTGTTTGTTGAGATCTGATGAATTGTGGGTTTATGATCAAGATTATCTATGAACAATATTTGATTCTCCTCTGAATTCTTATATGCATGATTTAATTATCTTTGCAAGTCTCTTCGAATTATCAGTTTGGTTTGGCCTACTAGATTGATCTTTCTTGCAATGGGAGAAGTGCTTAGCTTTGGGTTCAATCTTGCGGTGTCCTTTCCCAGTGATAGTAGGGGCAGCAAGGCACGTATTGTATTGCTGCCATCGAGGATAAAAAGATGGGGTTTATATCATATTGCTTGAGTTTATCCCTCTACATCATGTCATCTTGCCTAATGCGTTACTCTGTTCTTATGAACTTAATACTCTAGATGCATGCTGGATAGCGGTCGATGTGTGGAGTAATAGTAGTAGATGCAGAATCGTTTCGGTCTACTTGTCGCGGACGTGATGCCTATATACATGATCATGCCTAGATATTCTCATAACTATGCGCTTTTCTATCAATTGCTCGACAGTAATTCGTTCACCCACCATAAATTATGCTATCTTGAGAGAAGCCACTAGTGAAACCTATGGCCCCCAGGTCTATCTTTCATCATATTATCTTCCTATCAATTTACTATTCCTTCCGTCTTGTATTTTGCAATCTTTACTTTCCAATCTATACCATAAAAATACCAAAAATATTTATCTTATTATCTCTATCATATCTCACTTTTGCAAGTGGTCGTGAAGGGATTGACAACCCCTTTATTGCGTTGGTTGCAAGGTTCTTATTTGTTTGTGTAGGTACGAGGTGACTTGTGTGTAGTTTCCTACTGGATTGTTACCTTGGTTCTCAAAACTGAGGGAAATACTTACGCTACTTTGCTGCATCACCTTTTCCTCTTCAAGGGAAAACCAACGCAGTGCTCAAGAGGTAGCAAGAAGGATTTCTGGCGCCGTTGCCGGGGAGGCTAACGCCAAGTCAAGACATACCAAGTACCCATCACAACTCTTATCCCTCGCATTACATTATTTGCCATTTGCCTCTCGTTTTCCTCTCCCCCACTTCACCCTTGCCGTTTTAATTTGCTCTCTTTTTCGTTCGCCCTTTTCCTTGCTTTTTGAGTGCTCGTTCTTTGTGCAATTTGCTGCCATCATGTCTGAAACTGGGGAGGTTATCATCGATAAGGATAGTGGTAATAACATGGAAAACTTTGATGCTTTTGATGATCCTCATGAAGAACCTACTATTTTACACACTAAAAGTTTTTGGATTGGTAGCGGTAATATTATTGGAAAAGGAGTTATTCAAGATTTCTTTACTTGTGCCGGTGCCCTACCCTCTATGGGTGGGTCTATTCTTCATAGAACTAGTAGTCTTGCGGCTGCTATATCCTCTCTCGTAGTTGAACTTGAAAGACAATTTATTCATATGCATCCTTGCATACAAAGGATTTTTCTAGAACTTTCCAATTTCGAGCATTCTTCTATTAAGCGAGCAGCTACTATCTTTTTGGCACATGAGTTCAGGTTTATAATGAAAGAGGCCAATGAAATTTTTGCGCATTATAGGGTGGACGCCGGTCGTCCCCCCATTGAAGCTATCCTTTTTAATCAAGAAGACTTAATGCATTTACGATCTTTAGATCCTATTGCTTACAATGAAAACCTTAGAAAGAAGGTTCCTACCGACGTTCTAGTTGATAGAATTTCTGAACTCAATGATGACTTTGCTATTCAGAACAACGGGTTAGGTTTTTCTCTTGAACAAAGGCTTATGACTTATTGCCAAAAGAATGCTTATAATGATGAATTGGTTGTGCAATATAAGGGGCCAAAGGAGGAACCCATCAAACATGAGCTTGATCTTGGGGACTTTTGTCCCATTAAATTTAGCCCTTTTGATTACTTTTGCTTGCCACAAAGAAAACTTGCTGCTGAACGTAGGGAATATGAGATGAGTTTCCGCAATTTGCCCTACCATTATTATGATAATACCTAGATCTATTCTTGCCTTTATGCCTAGCTAGGGGCGTTAAACGATAACGCTTGTTAGGAGGCAACCCAATTTTAATTTTGTTTCTTGCTTTTTGGTTCTCTTTATTAATAAATAATTCATCTAGCTTCTATTAAGATGTGTTTTTATGTTTTAATTAGTGTGTGTGCCAAGTAGAACAATTATGATCTTCTTGGGTGATAGTTGTTTGATCTTGCTAAAAAGACAGAAACTTTGCGCTCACGAAAATAATTGTTAAAATTCACCAGAACATGATAAAATATCAATTCTTTTTGCAGTAGATCAATATACAAATTATCCAGGTTGTCATAGTTTTTCAGAATTTTTGGAGTTCCATAAGTATTCAAAAAAATATGATTACTACAGACTGTTCTGTTTTTGACCGATTCTGTTTTTCATGTGTTGTTCGCTTATTTTGATGAATCTATGACTAGTATCGGGGGGTATGAACCATAGAGAAGTTGGAATACAGTAGGTTTAAAACCAATATAAATAAAGAATGAGTTCATTACAGTACCTTATGATGGTGATTTGTTTTCTTATACTAACGGAGCTCATGAGATTTTCTGTTGAGTTTTGTGTTGTGAAGTTTTCAAGTTTTGGGTAAAGATTTGATGGATTATGGAATAAAGAGTGGCAAGAGCCTAAGCTTGGGGATGCCCAAGGCACACCAAGGTAAAATTCAAGAACAACCAAAAGCCTAAGCTTGGCGATGCCCCGGAAGGCATCCCCTCTTTCGTCTTCGTCTATCGGTAACTTTACTTGAGGCTATATTTTTATTCACCACATGATATGTGTTTTGCTTGGAGCGTCTTGTATGATTTGAGTCTTTGCTTTCTAGTTTACCACAATCATCCTTGCTGTACACACCTTTTGGGAGAGACACACATGAATCAGAATTTATTAGAATATTCTATGTGCTTCACTTATATCTTTTGAGCTAGATAATTATGCTATAGTGCTTCACTTATATCTTTTTAGAGCACGGTGGTGATTTTATTTTATAGAAATAATTGATCTCTCATGCTTCACTTATATTATTTTGAGAGTCTTTTAGAACAGCATGGTAGTTTGCTTTGGCTATAAAATTAGTCCTAATATGATGAACATCCAAGATAGGTATAATAAAAACTATCATACAAAGTGCATCGAATAATATGAGAAGTTTGATACTTGATAATTGTTTTGAGATATGAAGATGGTGATATTAGAGTCATGCTAGTTGAGTAGTTGTGAATTTGAGAAATACTTGTTCTAAAGTTTGTGATTCCCGTAGCATGCACGTATGGTGAACCGTTATGTGATGAAGTCGGAGCATGATTTATTTATTGATTGTCTTCCTTATGAGTGGCGGTCGGGGACGAGCGATGGTCTTTTCCTACCAATCTATCCCCCTAGGAGCATGCGCGTAGTACTTTGTTTCGATAATTAATAGATTTTTGCAATAAGTATGTGAGTTCTTTATGACTAATGTTGAGTCCATGGATTATACGCACTCTCACCCTTCCACCATTGCTAGCCTCTCTAATACCGCGCACATTTCGCCGGTATCATACACCCACCATATACCTTCCTCAAAACATCCACCATACCTACCTATTATGGTATTTCCATAGCCATTCCGAGATATATTGCCATGCAACTTATCACCGTTCCGTTTATTATAACACGTTTCATCATTGTCATATTGCTTTGCATGATCATGTAGTTGACATCGTATTTGTGGCAAAGCCACCTTTATAATTCTTTCATACATGTCACTCTTGATTCATTGCATATCCCGGTACACCACAGGAGGCATTCACATAGAGTCATATTTTGTTCCAAGTATTGAGTTGTAAGTAAATAAAAGTGTGATGATCATCATTATTAGAGCATTATCCCAAGTGAGGTAAGGATGATGGAGACTATGATTCCCCCACAAGTCGGGATGAGACTCCAGAAGAAAAAAAAGGAAAAAAAGAGGCCATAAAAAAGAGAAAAAGACCCAAATAAGAAAAAAGAGAGAAAAAAGAGAGAAGGGACAATGTTACTATCCTTTTACCACACTTGTGCTTCAAAGTAGCACCATGATCTTCATGATAGAGAGTCTCATATGTTGTCACTTTCATATACTAGTGGGAATTTTCATTATAGAACTTGGCTTGTATATTCCAATGATGGGCTTCCTCAAAATGCCCTAGGTCTTTGTGAGCAAGCGAGTTGGATGCACACCCACTTAGTTTCTTTCATTGAGCTTTCATACACTTATAGCTCTAGTGGATCCGTTGCATGGCAATCCCTACTCACTCACATTGATATCTATTGATGGGCATCTCCATAGCCCGTTGATACGCCTAGTTGATGTGAGACTATCTTCTCCTTTTTGTCTTCTCCACAACCCCCATTCTATTCCACATATAGTGCTATGTCCATGGCTCACGCTCATATATTGCGTGAAGATTCAAAAAGTTTGAGAACATCAAAAGTATGAAACAATTGCTTGGCTTGTCATCGAGGTTGTGCATGATTGAATACTTTATGTGATGAAGATAGAGCATAGCCAGACTATATGATTTCGTAGGGATAACTTTCTTTGGCCATGTTATTTTGAGAAGACATGATTGCTTTGTTAGTATCCTTGAAGTATTATTATTTTTATGTCAATATTAAACTTTTATCTTGAATCTTTCGGATCCGAACATTCATGCCACAATAAAGGAAATTACATTGAGAAATATGCTAGGTAGCATTCCACATCAAAAATTTTGTTTTTTATCATTTACCTACTCGAGGACGAGCAGGAATTAAGCTTGGGGATGCTTGATATGTCTCCAACGTATCTATAATTTTTTTATTGTTCCATGCTATTATATTATCTGTTTTGGATGTTTAATGGGCTTTACTATGCACTTTTATATTATTTTTGGGACTAACCTATTAACCGAAGGCCCAGTGCAAATTGCTGTTTTTTTGCCTATTTCAGTGTTTCGCAGAAAAGGAATATCAAACGGAGTCCAAACGGAATGAAACCTTCGGAAGAGTTATTTTTGGAACAAACGCAATCCAGGAGACTTGGAGTGAAGGTCAAGAAAGAACCGAGGAGGCCACGAGGTAGGAGGGCGCGCCCAGGGGGTAGGCGCGCCCCCACCCTCGTGGGCCCCTCGTGACTCCACCGACCTACTTCTTTCGCCTATATATACACATATACCCTGAAAACATCAGAGAGCACCACAAAACCCTATTTCCACCGCCGCAACCTTCTGTACCCGTGAGATCCCATCTTGGCGCCTTTTCCAGCGCTCCACCGGAGGGGGAATCGATCACGGAGGGCTTCTACATCAACACCATAGCCTCTCCGATGATGTGTGAGTAGTTTACCACAGACTTGCGGGTCCATAGTTATTAGCAAGATGGCTTCTTCTCTCTCTTTGGATCTCAATACAAAGTTCTCCTCGGTCTTCTTGGAGATCTATTCGATGTAATTCTTTTTGCGGTGTGTTTGTTGAGATCCGATGAATTGTGGGTTTATGATCAAGATTATCTATGAACAATATTTGATTCTCCTCTGAATTCTTATATGCATGATTTAATTATCTTTGCAAGTCTCTTCGAATTATCAGTTTGGTTTGGCCTACTAGATTGATCTTTCTTGCAATGGGAGAAGTGCTTAGCTTTGGGTTCAATCTTGCGGTGTCCTTTCCCAGTGACAGTAGGGGCAGCAAGGCACGTATTGTATTGCTGCCATCGAGGATAAAAAGATGGGGTTTATATCATATTGCTTGAGTTTATCCCTCTACATCATGTCATCTTGCCTAATGCGTTACTCTGTTCTTATGAACTTAATACTCTAGATGCATGCTGGATAGCGGTCGATGTGTAGAGTAATAGTAGTAGATGCAGAATCGTTTCGGTCTACTTGTCGCGGACGTGATGCCTATATACATGATCATGCCTAGATATTCTCATAACTATGCACTTTTCTATCAATTGCTCGACAGTAATTCGTTCACCCACCATAAATTATGCTATCTTGAGAGAAGCCACTAGTGAAACCTATGGCCCCCGGGTCTATCTTTCATCATATTATCTTCCTATCAATTTACTATTCCTTCCGTCTTTTATTTTGCAATCTTTACTTTCCAATCTATACCATAAAAATACCAAAAATATTTATCTTATTATCTCTATCAGATCTCACTTTTGCAAGTGGCCGTGAAGGGATTGACAACCCCTTTATCGCATTGGTTGCAAGGTTCTTATTTGTTTGTGTAGGTACGAGGTGACTTGTGTGTAGTCTCCTACTGGATTAATACCTTGGTTCTCAAAACTGAGGGAAATACTTACGCTACTTTGTGAAGGAAATATGCCCTAGAGGCAATAATAAAGTTATTATTTATTTCCTTATATCATGATAAATGTTTATTATTCATGCTAGAATTGTATTAACCGGAAACATAATACATGTGTGAATACATAGACAAACAGAGTGTCACTAGTATGCCTCTACTTGACTAGCTCGTTAATCAAAGATGGTTATGTTTCCTAGCCATAGACATAAGTTGTCATTTGATTAACGAGATCACCTCATTAGGAGAATGACGTGATTGACTTGACCCATTCCGTTAGCTTAGCACCCGATCGTTTAGTATGTTGCTATTGCTTTCTTCATGACTTATACATGTTCCTCTGACTATGAGATTATGCAACTCCCGTTTACCGGAGGAACACTTTGTGTGCTACCAAACGTCACAACGTAAATGGGTGATTATAAAGGTGCTCTACAGGTGTCTCCAAAGGTACTTGTTGGGTTGGCGTATTTCGAGATTAGGATTTGTCACTCCGATTGTCGGAGAGGTATCTCTGGGCCCACTCGGTAATGCACATCACTATAAGCCTTGCAAGCATTGTGACTAATGAATTAGTTGCGGGATGATGTATTACGGAACGAGTAAAGAAACTTTCCAGTAACGAGATTGAACTAGGTATCGAGATACCGACGATCGAATCTCGGGCAAGTAATATACCGATGACAAAGGGAACAACGTATGTTGTTATGCGGTCTGACCGATAAAGATCTTCGTAGAATATGTGGGAGCCAATATGGGCATCCAGGTCCCGCTATTGGTTATTGACCGGAGAGGTGTCTCGGTCATGTCTACATAGTTTTCGAACCCGTAGGGTCCGCACGCTTAACGTTACGATGACAGTTTTATTGAGTTTTGATGTACCGAAGGATTTCGGAGTCCCGGATGAGATCGGGGACATGACGAGGAGTCTCGAAATGGCCGAGACGTAAAGATCGATATATTGAACGACTATATTCGGACTTCGGAAAGGTTCCGAGTGATTCGGGTATTTTTCGGGGTACCGGAGAGTTACGGGAATACGTATTGGGCCTTATTGGGCCATACGGGAAAGAAGGAAAAGGGCCTCAAGGGTGGCCGCACCCCTCCCCTTGGTCTGGTCCGAATTGGACTAGGGAAAGGGGGCGCCCCCTTCCTTCCTTCTCTTTTTCCCTTCCTCTTTTCCTATTCCATATGGGAGGTGGAATCCTACTAGGACTAGGGAGTCCTAGTAGGACTCCACACTTGGTGCGCCCCCTCCTAGGGCCGGCCTCCTCCTCCCTTGCTCCTTTATATACGGGGGCAGGGGGCACCCCATAGACACAACAATTGATCCTTGAGATCTCTTAGCCGTGTGCGGTGCCCCCTCCACCATATTACACCTCGATAATACCGTTGCGGTGCTTAGGCGAAGCCCTGCGTCGGTAGAACATCATCATCGTCACCACGCCGTCGTGCTGACGAAACTCTCCCTCAACACTCGTCTGGATCGGAGTTCGAGGGACGTCATCAAGCTGAACGTGTGTAGAACTCGGAGGTGCCGTACGTTCGGTACTTGATCGGTCGGATCGTGAAGACGTACGGCTACATCAACCGCGTTGTGATAACGCTTCCGCTGTCGGTCTACGAGGGTACGTAAACAACACTCTCCCCTCTCGTTGCTATGCATCACCATGATCTTGCGTGTGCGTAGGAATTTTTTTGAAATTACTACGTTCCCCAACACTTTGCTGCATCACCCTTTTCTCTTCAAGGGAAAACCAACGCAATGCTCAAGAGGTAGCAAGCGGCCCCGGCTCGCCGCGGGGGGCTTTTTCCTTTTCTGCAGCCGAAAACCTCTTCGCAGGCGCCATGAGTGTCGCTACAGGCAATGAAGCAAGGGAGGAGGAGCAAGCGGAGCAGGAAGAGATGGGCGATGGGGGCTCCGCCCCCTCCTCATTTATAGCGGGAGAAGGCCGACCGGCAACCCCCACGATCACAGGTAATGATGATTTTTCTCTTCATGCAGCAGGGACTCGTCAAGTCGTGTAGTTACCGAGGCAGCGTGGGGAAGCGAAGATGCCCACGTCCCATCAATCGCCACGCGTTAACTGAGGCCGCAGGCTGTTGGGGCCCGCGGCGCTCCGCGCTTGCCCCTTGGCTTCGCCTCGAAGCCAAGCCCGAGCGCGCCTTGGGCCCGGGGGCTACTGTCGGCGTCCTGGGAACGGGGGTCCCCAGACTTGCCTGCCTGCGGCCCACGCCGTGGCTTCTCCAGCGGCCCTGTACGGCCCATCTTCATCAGCGAACACTCAAGATCCTCGCGAGGGGCCAAGCCTCGCGAGGCGGACGACACAAGACCTCCTCGGGGGCGGCCTCACTAGGTTGGCTCGCGAGGAGCGGAGAGATCAAGGCAAGGGGCACCTCGCGAGGTTCCTGTGACGCAAGCCATGACGACCAAGGCCAGGCGGGCGCCAGAGCATGCAGCGTACTCGTCTCCTCTTTGGTGTTAAAGAGGCAAGCGCAGGCGAGGAGTCCCGAGGCATCAGGCAAAGGTTTCCATATCGGTGCAACAAGACCAAGAGCAGCAGGACGAAGGTCACCGTGGAGCCCAAGACGGCGTCACCACCAGAGCCTTTGGTAGGCGAAGACCACCTTTAGTCAGGATAACTTGTACTAGTTGTCTCCTTTCAAATTTGGCCGTTGTTGGATCCCTTCCCGCGTACATTTGGGAAGAGGACCAGGGCCTCTATAAATAGGACTAGCCACCACAGTAGGAGGCAACTGATCTTGGGCCATTCAGATCATCCTCAACCACACAAGCTCACCGAGCTCAAGGACACCTCTCCTCAGGAGGCTGTTCTTCCCTTGTACCTGTTCATCCTTAGCCCAAGAGGCAATCCACCACACCACACTGGAGTAGGGTATTACACCACATCGGTGGCCCGAACCAGTATAAACCCTGTGTCCCTTGTTCTGCAAGTTCGACGCGCTGAGCTTTGAGATCGCGGTGAGTGCATGAGCTAGAGGGGGGGAGATCTTCGTGCGCACCCCAGTGTTCGAACCTCGAGGGTTTTGCCGGAACCCGCAATCCGATAGTGTAATTTATGAGGATAATTTCTTGGGGGCAACATGTTTAGTGATATTGCGATTTATGCAACAAGTTTGCATACAACGAACACCGCATAATTGATGTATGTGGTTTACAATTCCGTGAATCCACATTCATTCACGTGATACCTCAAACGAGTGTAAAATACATCACCAAATGAAAATCAAACGGTTTGGAAGGATCCCGATTATGATAAAAAAATTAAAATAGTCGCATGGGGTCGTAACTATTTTTCGAACCATGTAAAGAACTACATGTGATTAATTATGAAAGAAGATGATACAACCCCAAATAAAGAAAGGACCATGCACTCCAACATAGGCATGATCCAAACTATAGAACAAACTGACTATATGGATCACCAACCAAAAAATCAACGATTCGCGACCAGAAGACCACGTAACCCAACCTAGACTAGACCAGGAGCGGGACACATGGCAAAAAAGCAGGAAAACATCCACTATAAGAATACATACAACAACCGGCAAGCACACGACCCAAACCTGACTACGACGAAACACAAGCAACATAGGAACGATTCCACCACTAGTATTGAGTGAACACCACTTGCATACGCGTAGGCACGACGTCAATGAGCCACAAGACCACAAGCCTAACGTCGCCATACCAGCCACCACCCACACAATAGGAGGAGGTTCATGGGACGGGAAAACATGAACCATGGGAAGTAGGAGGCACGCACAAGTAGCAAAGACGACGCCAACCACAACTAGCAACAAGGGGCAGAACCATCGGGGACGAAGAAGAGGCAGAACCCCCGTACACGACCACACCGTCACAAGCAAAAGACATCTAGACTCCAACGACCAACAAGCCAGCCACAACCAACGACAAAGGCCAAATGATGGACATAGATGAGCTGACAGGAGACGGGACCACTAAATCTGAAGGAACCACGTTGGATCGGGCAGAGAAGGCCGAGATGGGAAGGGATATGGTGGGATGACTAGAAAAGGACGCGAGCACACCGGGAAACGACCAGAAGCATGACCACACATCCCATCTCTGTCGATGACCCCAGAATCCATTGCATCATCACACGACTAGATCTGGAGCACCAAGACCCAAAACGAAGCATGACGGGAATGCCCCATCAGCACCATCCTCAATGGCCACGAGGGCTTTGCCTTTGTCAACGGCAACCTCCACCAATGTTGGGTAAACGGTGGGGAAGGCCGACAACAGCTAGGGCTATACGGGCGACCTGGAGTTTGGAAGCGGTATCTTCCTCGTTGTCGCCATAGCTGATGGCTACCTTGCCAAAGGGAGGCGCCTCCGGCAGATTTGTTACGGTTCTTAGCAGATTTATTTCGCATTTTGTGTTCAGCTCGGGGTTCAACACATTGATTACCATCTAGCAAGCATACATTTCCTTTGCATCCAAATGGCAGGCAGATTACAATAGCAATCGTATTTACTGCTAGCGTGTACAACCGTTTCTTTAGGTTTGCTTAACATTACGGATTATCCAAACGGGGCCCTCGTATGTTTCGAGACACCCGTCAGTACAGATCGCCGTGACCTCATCTCTGTCGTTGGTGAAGAAACGAGTACCAGTTCTGTGAGTCCTGGGACAGCGACGAGGGGCGAAGAACTCCCCTGGCTCCAAATCGGAGAACTGGGTGAGCCCCTTGGTGTAGCTCCTACCGGATTTGTTGAATTCGTAGACATGCCGCGCCTTGAACTTGAAACGACCAAATCGCCGAGTCATCTCGTCGTGGTCGCGCGCCATTCTATGGAAGCGGCACCACCGCTCGTACAGAGCCCACAGGGTTTCATCCGAGACGAGGTCCTTCTCGTCGAAGTAGGGAACGGTGTCCGGGTCTTGCGTCATCACAGAAACGAAAACTGTAATTTGTGCTGCCACCCAAGATGTGTAAAGAATACCGAGATTGATTGATTACCAGGGCGGAACTCATCCTCGAGGTCATCTGCTGCGGCGCCGACAGTCAAAGGGGATTCCTCACCGGAGGGGAGCGTAGCGATGGTGCGCCGGAGGAAGAAGTCCGAGGGGCTGGTTGAGGCGGCGGCGGAGTTTGTGGATCTAAGTGACGGTCGCGACCGGGCGGTAATGGTGATATCTCCAGTGAGATCGCGGCTGCGTAAGCGAAGAGAGAAGCGGCCGGAATTGGCGGCCGTCCCAGCGAACCGTGAGAGCTTTAATGCGACGGACGCCATAGCAGGTCCGAGGAGGAGATTGTTTTTTGTTTGAGATGCTACGAGGAGATCGTTGGAGTTTGATATGGGTGAGGTGTGGCGGTTTCGGCTTGTAGGTTGTGTTTGGCTCTGCCGAATCGGGTACTGCTGGAGGCCAAATCTTCCTATTCTCATGCCTCGCTCGTAGAGCATTTTTTTAGGGCGTTACTACAAATCAGCATCCGCCTGTTCAGCCGTCCGATCAGCGTGCTAGGCCGTTTGACCACAACAACGCCACGGCAGCAGTACATCACGACAACTTCAACGATGTGGCATTGCAGCACTGTGCGGTGCTCCAACCATCACCGACGCCGTCCGACGAGCTCCACTGCAATTCCGGCCGGCTCCATTGCAGCCCCGGCGGAGCTCCAACGCGGCATCGACGCTCCGACGAAGCTCTATTGCAACTTCGGCGGAGCTCCAACGCAGCACCGACACTCCGGCGAAGCTCCATTGCAACTCCGGTCGAGCTTCATTGCAGCCCCGGCAGAGCTCCGACGCTCCGGCGAAGCTCCATTGCAACTCCGGCCGAGCTTCATTGCAGCTCCGGCAGAGCTCCGACGGCTCCGACGAAGCTGCTTTGCATCTCCGGTCGATCTTAATTGCAGCCCTGGCAGAGCTCCGACGGGCGATGGCTCCGTCGAAGCTGCTTTGCAACTCCGCCTGAACTTCACTGCAGCCGCTGATGAGCGTTGCGTTGAGAGCGCCGGCGAGCGCTCCATTGAAGCTCCGCCGCCCACGACTTGCAACTCCAGTGGCCGACGCCAAGGTTGCATCGCAGCACGGCTTCTGGGGATGAGTTGCTACGTTGCAACGCCTGCGACCGTCGAGGACGAGGGTGCGTGGCGAGCTCGCGTTGACCGCCTAGGATATGCGTGGGAGAGAGGAGGCTCCGATGTCTAGTATTCCGGCCGTGGAGGTTGCTGCATGATGGTTGGGAGAGGTACGTGGTGTGCGGTGGCTGCGGCTGCACCATCATGCAGCGGTGGTCCGGTGGGTGAGAAATCATGGAGGGGGCGCAAAAGGGGATCACGTGGGGGAGAAGAAGACTAGTGGATGGGTGAGAAACGTGTGGACAGAGCCAGACCTCGCGGAAGGATAACACCACCGATGGGAAAGCGTTGTGTGGGCCTGGTAGTGGACACGCGTCGCGCGGAAGAAGAGGTTTACGTGAGAGAGAAATAAGTTGGTTGAATTTAGTACTTTTCCATTTTTTTAACAAAACTTCCTGTATATTCATTAACTATCGAGGTAGTACAAATAATACCATAAGTAAAAAATACACCCAGATTCATAGACTACTTACCAACGACTACAAGCACTGGAGCTAGCCGAAGGCGCGCCGCCGTCTTCGTCCTACCCTCATCGGAGTCAGGCAAATCTTATTGTAGTAGACAGTAGGGAAGTCGTTGTGCTAAGCCTTCATAGGACCAGAACAGCAACCGCCGCCGATGAAGATAAGCGTAGATTGGAAGGATCCAATCTGTAGACACACGAACATAGGCGAATGAAGACAGGATCCCATGGATCCATCGAAGACAAACGACGATAGAATCCCGTGAGATCCGCCGGAGACAAACCTCCACTAGCCCTCCGAGGAGGCTAGAAACACCACCGGGACGGAACTAGGCGGGGATACCTTTATTCCATCTCCGAGAGCCGTCGTCGCCTCGCATCTCTCAGCAGGACACAAACGCTAACAAAAAAATGAAGCCTTCCTGCTGGCAAGGGCCGGGATCCACCGCACCTTCATGGCTTTAAGACCACAGGAGACGAGGCAGACCGGCGGCCACTCGTAGAGCATGTCTAACAAAACCCTAAATTTTAGCTTTTCATACGCCTTCTAAAAAATTGACTCCTCAACTCCGATAAGCTAAAAAAAGACGTGCTACGGGAGTTCGGCCGAGTTGCGAGCCATCCGATCTATAATGCATATGATCTCTTTTCTTTATTTCCCAATTGCAATAGGAACCCATATATGACTTTTTTTCCGTGAAGCTTTTTTTTGTGAGGTTGTGACAGAATCCTTTTGCAACAAGAGCTTTGTTGTAATTGTAACAGGTCCCTTCTTACGACCGTAAACATGTCTTTTTTTTGCGAGGCTGTAACATAAACCATTTGCAACAAGAGTCTGGTTACAATTGCAACATGCCCTTTGTTGCAAAAAGAACATCTTTGATTCCCGACCTTGTCCGCCGTTAGGTCGTATTCTCCGACGATGACACCTCCCTCTGTTGCCTCAACTGCGTTGCCTCCTGTGCGCAGCGCCGCCAGCCCCCACAACGTACACTCGGCCACCTCGTTGCGACCAGACCCGGCGAGCCGCTGCTGCTAGGCCACCTCCTCCACCCTCCTCGGCTCGGGGCCCCCTCAAGCCCAGCTCGCCCATGACCTGCACGGCACCCCCACCCTCGTGCGCGCCAGCGCCCCTATCAACCACACCTTTGTGGTCACCTAGCCTCACCACCGTCGATCGTGGCAACACTAACCTCGCCATCATCGGCCACCGTTATGGGGCTGGGGGTCCAACTATTACCTTCACCTAGGAGGTAGCCGCTATGCAACCGAACTTTTTTGCAGTCAAAGGGGTCACCAACAACTCTTTCTCTCTTCTTATGGTGATGTGTGTGTAGTCCTCCCTCGGGGCTGAGGGCGTGCGCTAGTACCTATGCGATCTGTCTACCAATCTATCTATCTGCCTTGATTAAGAAAGTTTTTTTATGATGATTGTAATCATGGGCTTTGTTAATGGAGTTGAATCTTGTGATGTATCCCCCTCATATTATGTTTGTGGTGAAATGAATCTTGCTCTTGTTATGAGTTTCTTCATGTTGGATTAAAATTTTTGGGAATCTGAAAGCACATTTGCTCCCTTGGTGATTTTGGTAATTCATGTTAACATACATGTTGTTGGACTAACATTTTTATCTAGTATATTTCAGGAAAGTTAAATGATGGCATGCCAAGGACATGTGATTGTGGATCCTCAAAATGCTAAGAAAACACATTGGCAAAAGCTTCAAGACTCTACACTTTTGGTTAAGTGATCAATGATCACATTGAGTTCATAGAAAAGCCAATTACTAAATAGTAAAACTGAGCTAGCTACGCCCGCTAACAGCGATTCAACATTGTCAACCGTCGGATCCATGAACAAACACACAAGATCTACAAGACGTCTGCAACGCCACTTGAGCCTCACTCGCCCATAACCCGCCGTGCGAAACAACCGGCTACTGTAATCAGGGCCACTGCTCCGCGAACCGTCTTGGGAGCTCTCTCGTGCACTGGGCCGTGACACCTGACCAGCAGGTTGGACGGCCCAATAGAAACCCCGCTCCAGAGTCATAAAATCAATCCCTGTTTGCGACCTCAGACCACCGGCGGCAGATTCATGGCGATGGCGCTCGGCTGCCCCCTTTTGTAATTCTTGCTGGTTGTGGAAGTCCCATACTCCTTGTTTGCCTCGATCTCTCCAGCGCCGGATTGCAGGGCTATGGTGACGAAGGGCTTGCAGGGTGGACTATGCACGGTCCATTTTCACAGCATCCAACCCTAGGCCTGGCGGACGGGTCGCCGTTATGTTCGGGCTGCTGCTGCTTGTGGTAAGTACAGGAGTGCAACGCTCCCACCACCACCCACCCTGACCATGACAGGAGTGCAACAATAAGCGTGGGCTCCTGTACCTTGTTCGTGTGCTGCTGTTTGCTAGATGTCTCTTAATATGTGTTCCATTCTGAACCCTAGCACGTAGGAAGTGGCAAGAAATTTCCTGGCAAATTCGTGGTTCAAATTCTTTCATTTAGAATCCTTGCAACTTATCCTTTTTTCTAATGAACACTTACAACTCATCTAATCCTATTATTTATATCATATTGCAAAAAGGCTATTTCAAATGGTGATTTATTCATGGGTCTTCCCATGTAATTGGCCTGTGGTCGCCCAAGATTCAGGCTCATCAGTCATGGAAATTCCACATCATTAAGGCATGATTTGATATATTCTCTAAATTCTCAGTCCGATACAATTTCATCTAGCCTTCGAGGGTGTCCCCATATGTCATAGAGGAAGGATTGTGTTTCTTACATGTACTCTAGACTTTATATAAGTGGAATGAACTTAACCTTTTGACCTTGTAGTTTAATCCATTTCCATCTTATTTTCATAATATTAGAAGCATTTATCTCTCCATGGTGTTAGACATGGTGAATTGATACTATCACATATACTAAACCTTTTGGATTCTTCAATGTCTCCATAGATGCTAGACTTTTTGGATTCTTGCGTGTTTTGCTAAACCATGCTGTTTTGCACTTAGCATGTGCACTTCCCTATCTAAGCTTTGATGTCCAGCAATAGTATGCTCCCCAGCAGGCCATTCAATTTGAAAATGTGTGTATGGATGTATTCACGTTACATTATAAATCCATTCGATTAAATTGTCACGTATAAAAAGGGTATTTAAACCATCATGGCATTACCAAGTATAAGCATCTTCCTTTCCTAAGATGCACGGGCGTGGAAACGCGCGCCTTTATGATCTAGTACTATTAAAGGTGGGGGTGAGGTTTTGATCATGAGTCATTTGCTCAAGTGCTTGAAGATATTGCTCAAAAACCCTCAACCGCGTTCCCACATTCCCAACCGTCCAAAACCCTAAGTCCAAACTCGGTCCCACTGAATTGCTCCTATCCGGACCCACCGAGTACTCAAGACAGTGCCATAAGCCAAACCCTAGAAACTCAGTACAACTGAGATGGCATTCGGCACCACCAAAGTGCAGTGACCAAGTTTCTGTAACCCATCGACTTCATTTCGGAATCACTGAGATGTACCGATCGGAGTTACCGAGATGAGGAATCTACTTAGGTCGTCACATATCGGTCTCACCGAGTGGATTCATCTGGTCTCACTAAAATGTCTAATGTTCGAATCTTTTGCACTATTCGGTCCCACCGAGATTTACTTTCGGTGTCATCGAGTTGTGTATAAAGTTTGTAACGGCTAGATCTTTGGCGATGGCTATATATACCCCTCCACCACCACTCGCTCTCAGAGATACCAACCGGGCCGAAACTACACTTCCCACACCCATTTTCTGAGAGAGAATCACCTACACTTGTGTTGAGATCAAGGCATTCCAATCCAACCATTTGAACCTTAGTTTCCGGCCTCCCCAAGTTGCTTTCCACTCCAATCCTTCTCCTACCCCAAGCCAAACCTGTGAGAGAGTGATTGAGTGTTGAGGAGACTATCTTTTGAAGCACAAGAGCAAGGAGTTCATCATCATCAACAACATCTATTACCTTTTGGAAAGTGGTGTCTCCTACATTGGTTATGTGTCACTTGGAAGCCTCCAAGATCATGTGGAGTTGAACTAAGGAGTTCATCAGGGTAAGGAGATCGCTTACTTCGTGAAGATCTACCCCGAGTGAGGTTATTCCTTCATGGGCGTAAGCCATGGTGGAATAGACAAGGTTGCTTCTTCGTGGACCCTTGTTGGGTGGAGCCCTCCATGGACTCGTGCAGCCGTTACCTTTCGTGGGTTGAAGTCTCCATCGACGTGGATGTACGATAGCACCACTTATCGGAACCACGCCAAAAATCTTTGTGTCTTCATTGTGTTTGATCTTCCTATCTCTACTTCCTTTACTTTCTTGCATGTGCATGTTGTTACTACTCCGCTACCCTATCTCCAGATATGCAGGTGTAGAAAATATTGGATGCAACTTAACTAGTGCTAAAGTCTGTCTAATTATGAAGAAAACTAAAATTGCACCTTTGCCTTGTTAAGTGTCTATTCACCCCCCCTCTAGACTCCATCTTCTCGATCTTACAGAATCATTGAGATCATGATGCATGTTTAATATAATTTGCGAAGACCCGTGGTGACATTAGGATAACTCCATGCATAATAGATTAGAAGATAGTGATGATGAGGTGATTGTTTAGTATAATTTTTGGGGCCGCCTAAGGTGACATTGGGGTTGCTAAATAGACATAATTAGAAAGACAAAATTAAGGGTGTATTTAGGTATACGTACTCTATCCCATCCTATTTGATTTGACAAAAGAGGAAACTTTGGAGTGATTATTTACTACACGTTTTGAAGTTATATCATATTGTTTGACTATGTTAATAATGTTGAGAGTTGGCTATAGTAAAAGTATGAATCCTAGGCCTTATTTTCAAGCATTTGAGCACCGTTTCACTCACTTTTGGTATTTGTTACCTTGTTGTCCGTATTTATTCAGATTGCACAAAGTTACTTTTACAATCCATATTACACATATATCATCATCTCTTTGTCAAACTAGTGCACCTACACAATTAACCATCGTATTGGGCCTCGGGGACAAAAAAGACTATTTGTATTTGACTGCAGGGTTGTTCGAGAGGGACTAATTTCAACATACACCTCCCGTGGATTGATAAAGCGTAGATCATCCACTTGAGGGAAATTTAATGTCGGCCTACAAAAATATGCACTTGGAGGCCCAACAAAGTCTATAAGAATGGAAGTTCGTGAAGGAAATATGCCCTAGAGGCAATAATAAAGTTGTTATTTTATATTTCCTTATTGATGATAAAGGTTTATTATTCATGCTAGAATTGTATTGATCAGAAACTTAAATACATGTGTGAATACATAAACAAATATCGTGTCCCTAGTAACAGTGACGGAGCGTGAACCAAATGTAAGGAGGGTCCAAAACGGGTGTATGACATAGAAAAGGCTAGGGTGATCAGGCATGCCGGAGGATTAGTAGAGCGATTAGTAGAAATATAAGCATATTGTATAATTTTTCTCTAGCAAGGGGGAGGGCAAGGCCTGGTATTATCCCCACTACGCTCCGCCACTACCTAGTAAGCCTCTACTAGACTAGCTCGTTGTTCAAAGATGGTTAAGGTTTCCTAACCATAGACATGTGTTGTCATTTGATAACGAGATCACATCATTAGAAGAATGATGTGATGGACAAGACCCATCCGTTAGCTTAGCATATTGATCTTTCAGTTTATTTATTGCTTTCTTAATGTCAAATACATATTCCTTCGACTATGAGATTATGCAACTCCCGGATACTGGAGGAATACCTTATGTGCTATCAAACGTCACAACGTAACTGCATGATCATAAAGATGCTCTACAGGTATCTCCAAAGGTTTTTGTTGAGTTGACATAGATCGAGATTAGGAGTTGTCACTCCGAGTATCGGAGAGGTATCTCTGGGCCCTCTCGGTAATACACATCATAAGGAGCCTTGCAAGCAAAGTGACTAAGGAGTTAGTTGCAAGATGATGTATTACAGAACGAGTAAAGAGACTTGTCGGTAACAAGACTGAACTAGGTGTGAAGATACCGACGATCGAATCTCGGGCAAGTAACATACCGATGGACAAAGGGAATTACATATGTTGTCATAAGGTTCGACCGATAAAGATCTTCGTAGAATATGTAGGAGCCAATATGGGCATCCAGGATCTGCTATTGGTTATTGACTGGAGAGGTGTCTCGGTCATGTCCATATAGTTCTCGAACCCGTAAGGTCCGCACGCTTAACGTTCGTTGACGGTATAGTGTTATATGAGCTATATGATTTGGTGACCGGATGTTGTTCCGAGTCCCGGATGAGATCACAGACATGATGAGGAGCTCCGGAATGGCCCGGAGGTAAAGATTGACATATAGGACGATGATATTTGGATACCGGAAGAGTTTCGGAGTGCACCGGTAGTCATCGGGTCGCCGGTAGGGGTTCCGGACACCCCCGGTTGGTGTATGGGCCTAATGGGCTGAGCGGGGGACAGACCAGCCCACAAGGGGCTGGCGCGCCCCTCTTCCTAGCCGCCGACCCTAGGGAAGGAAAGGGGGAGGGCTTGCCCCTCCCGCCTTCCCCTACACATGGGAGAAAGGAAAGGGGGGGCACCCTCCCCTGCCTTTCCCCGCTCACCTAGAAAGGAAAGGGGGGCACGGCTTGGGGAGGACCCCAAGTAGGATACGGCCTACTTGGGGCGCCTCCTTGGCCGCTCCTCCCTCCCCCACCTATATATATGTGGGAAGCGGGCGCCACACATAACCACGACAATCTCTTAGCCATGTGCGACGCCCTCCCTCCATTGTTTCGTCCCTCGGTCATATTTTCGTAGTGCTTAGGCGAAGCCCTGCTGAGATAGCTTCACATCACCGTCACCACGCCGTAGTGCTGCCGTCACTTTGCCGCCTTGCTGGATCAAGAAGGCGAGGACGTCACCGAGCTGAACGTGTGCTGAACGCGGAGGTGTCGTACGTTTAGTACTCGATTGGTTGGATCATGAAGAAGTTCGACTACACCAACCGCATTAACAAACGCTTCCACTTACAGTCTATGAGGGTATGTAGACACACTCTCCCCTCTCGTTGCTATGCATCTCTATGGATAGATCTTGTGTGTGCATAGATTTTTTTCTTCCATGCAACGTTTCCCAACAGTGGCATCCGAGCCAGGTCTATGCGTAGATGATATGCATGAGTAGAACACAAAGAGTTGTGGGCGGTGACAGTCATACTGCTTACCACCAACGTCTTATTTTGATTCGGCGATATTGTGGGATGAAGCGGATCGGACCAACCTTACATGTCCACGCACATGAGACCGGTTCCATCGACTGACATGCAAGTTGTTTTGCATAAAGGTGGCTGGCGGGTGTCTGTTTCTCCTAATTTACTTGAATCGAATTTGACTACGACCGGTCCTTGAAGAAGGTTAAAACAACAAACTTGATAAATCACCATTGTGGTTCTTGCGTAGTTAAGAACGGTTCTTGCTAGAAGCCCGTAGCAGCCACATAAAACTTGCAACAACAAAGTAGAGGACGTCTAACTTGTTTTTGCAGGGCATGTTGCGATGTGATATGGTCAAGACGTGATGTGATATATGTTGATGTATGAGATGATCATGTTTTGTAATAACGACAATCGGCAGGAGCCTTAGGGTTGTCTCTTTATTGTATGAAATGTAAGCACCATGTAATTGCTCTACTTTATCGCATATGCGTTAGCAATAGTTGTAGAAGCAATAGTTGGCGAGACGACCCCTACGCAACGATGGAGATCAAGGTGTCGAGCCAGTGACGATGAAGATCATGACGATGCTTTGGAGATGGAGATCAAAAGCATAAGATGATGATGGCCATATCATTTCACATATTTTGATTGCATGTGATGTTTATCCTTTATGCATCTTATTTTGCTTAGAATGGCGGTAGCATTACAAGATGATCCCTTCACTAAATTTCAAGATAAAAGTGTTCTCCCCGAGTATGCACCATTGCCAAAGTTCGTCGTTTCGAAGCACCTCATGATGATCGGGTGTGATAGACTCTACGTTCACATACAACTGGTCTAAGACAGTTTTGCACATGCAGAATACTTGGTTTAAAATTGACGAGCCTAGCATGTACAGACATGGTCTCGAAACACTGGAGACCAAAAGGTCGAACGTGAGTCATATAGTAGATATGATCAACATAGAGATGTTCACCATTAACGACTACCCCATCTCACGTGATGATCAGACATGGGTTAGTTGATTTGGATCATGTATCACTTAGATAACTTGAGGGATGTTTATTTAAGTGGGAGTTCATTAGTAGTTTGATTAATTGATCTTAATTTATCATGAACTTAGTCTTATAGTTTTGCATATCTATGTTGTAGATCAATGGCCCGAGCTACCGTTCCCCTGAATTTTAATGTGTTCCTAGAGAAAGCTAAGTTGAAAGATGATGGTAGCAACTACACGGACTGGGTCTGTAACTTGAGGATTATTCTCGTTGCTGCACAAAAGAGTTATGTCCTTGATGCACCTCTAGGTGACAGACCTGCTGCAGGAGCTACTGCAGATGTTATGAACGTCTGGCAGGCTCGATCTGATGACTACTCGATAGTTCAGTGTGCCATGCTTTACGGCTTAGAACCGGGACTTCAAAGACGTTTTGAACGTCATGGAGCATATGAGATGTTCCAAAGAGTTGAATTTAATATTTCAAGAAAATGCCCGGGTTGAGTGATATGAAGTCTCCAACAAGTTCTATAGCTGCAAGATGGAGGAGAACAGGTCTATCAGTGAACACACACTCAAAATGTCTGGGTATCATAACCACTTGACTCAGCTGGGAGTTGATCTTCCAGTTGATAGTGTTATTGACAGAGTTCTTCAGTCACTGCCACCAAGCTACAAAGGCTTTGTGGTGAACTATAATATGCAAGGGATGAATAAAACAATTCCTGAGCTCTTCGCAATGCTTAAGGCCGCAGAGGTAGAAATCAAGAAGGAGCATCAAGTGTTGATGGTTAACAAGGCCACTAGTTTCAAGAAAAAGGGCAAGGGAAAGAAAGGGAACTTCAAGAAGAATGGCAAGCAAGTTGCCACTCCTGGGAAGAAGCCCAAAGCTGGACCCAAGCCTGAAACTGAGTGCTTCTACTGCAAAGGAAACGGTCACTAGAAGCGGAACTGCCCCAAATACTTGGCGGATAAGAAGGATGGCAAAGTGAACAAAGGTATATTTGATATACATGTTATTGATGTGTACCTTAATAATGCTCATATTAGCGCCTGGGTATTTGATACTAGTTCGGTTTCTTATAATTGTAACTTGAAACAGGATGTGCAGAATAAATGAAGATTGGCTAAGGATGAGGTGACGATGCGCGTCGCGAATAGTTCCAAGGTTGATGTGATCGCCGTCGGCACGCTACCTCTACATCTACCTTCAGGATTAGTTTTAGACATTAATAATTGTTATTTGGTGCCCGCGTTGAGCATGAACATTATATCTGGATCTTGTTTATTGCGAGACGGTTATTCATTTAAATTAGAGAATAATGGTTGTTCTATTTATATGAGTAATATCTTTTATGATCATGCACCCTTGATGAATGGTCTATTCTTGTTGAATCTCAATTGTAGTGATACACATATTCATAATATTGATGCCAAAAGATGCAAAGTTGATAATGATAGTGCAACATACTTGTGCCACTGCCGTTTATGTCATATTGGTGTAAAGCGCATGAAGAAACTCCATACGGATGGACTTTTGGAATCACTTGATTATGAATCATTTGATAATTGTGAACCATGCCTCATGGGCAAGATGACTAGAACTCCGTTCTCCAGAACAATGGAGCGAGCTAATGACTTATTGGAAATAATACATACTGATGTATGCGGTCCGACGAGTGTTGAAGCACGCGGCGGGTATCGTTATTTTCTGACCTTCACAGATGATTTGAGTAGGTATGGGTATATCTACTTGATGAAACACAAGTCTGAGGCATTTGAAAAGTTCAAAGAATTTCAAAGTGAAGTGGAGAATCATCGTAACAAGAAAGTAAAGTTTCTATGATCTGATCGTGGGGGCGAATATTTGAGTTATGAGTTTGGCCTTCATTTAAAACAATGTGGATTTGTTTCACAACTCACGCCACCTGGAACATCACAGCGTAATGGTGTGTCCGAATGTCATAACCGTACTTTATTAGATATGGTGCGTTCTATGATGTCTCTTACCGATTTACCACTATCATTTTGGGGTTATGCATTAGAGACAACCACATTCATGTTAAATAGGGCACCACATAAATCCGTTGAGACGACACCGTATGAACTGTGGTTTGGCAAGAAACCTAAGCTGTCGTTTCTTAAAGTTAGGGATGCGACGCTTATGTCAAAAGGCTTCAGCCTGATAAGCTCGAACCTAAATCGCAGAAGTGCGTCTTGATACGTCTCCAATGTATCTATATTTTTTTATTGTTCCATGCTATTATATTACCTGTTTTGGATGTTTTATATGCATTAATATGCTGTTTTATGTGATTATTGGGACTAGCCTATTAACCTAGAGCCCAGTGCCAGTTTCTGTTTTTCCTTGTTTTAGAGTTTCGCAGAAAAGGAATACCAAACGGAGTCCAAATGGAATAAAACTTTCGCGATGGTTTTTCTTGGACCAGAAGACACCCAGGAGACTTGGAGTGCAAGTCGGAAGAGCCACGAGGCATCCACAAGCATGGAGGGCGCGCCCAGGGGGTAGGGCGTGCCCCCAACCTTGTGGGCCCCTCGGTGACCCCTTGACCTAGATCTTCCTCCTATATATTCTCATATACCCCCAAAACTTCCAGGGGAGCCAGGAAACCACTTTTCCACCACCGCAACCTTCTGTACCCATGAGATACCATCTTGGGGCCTTTTCCGGCATCCTAACGGAGGGGGATTCGGTCACGGAGGGCTTCTACATCAACACCATTGCCTCTCCGATGAAGCGTGAGTAGTTTACCACAGACCTACGGGTCCATAGCTAGTAGCTAGATAGCTTCTTCTCACTCTTTGATTCTCAATACAAAGTTCTCCTTGATGTTCTTGGAGATCTATTCGATGTAATACTCTTTTGCGGTGTGTTTGCCGAGATCCGATGAATTGTGGATTTATGATCAGATGATCTATGAATATTATTTGAATCTTCTCTGAATTCTTATATGCATGATTTGATATCTTTGCAAGTCTCTTCGAACTATCGATTTGGTTTGGCCAACTAGATTGGTTTTTCTTGCAATGGGAGAAGTGCTTAGCTTTGGGTTCAATCTTGTGGTGCTCGATCCTAGTGACAGAAGGGGAACCGACACGTATTGTATTGTTGCCATTAAGGATTAAAAGATGAGGTTTTCATCATATTGCTTGAGTTAATTCCTCTACATCATGTCATCTTGCTCAAGACGTTACTCCGTTCTTTATGAACTTAATACTCCAGATGCATGCTGGATAATGGTCGATGTGTGGAGTAATAGTAGTAGATGCAGAATCGTTTCGGTCTACTTGACACGGATGTGATGCCTATGTTCATGATCATTGCCTTAGATATCGCATAACTTTGCGCTTTTATATCAATTGCTCGTCAGTAATTTGTTCACCCACCGTAATAATTTCTATCTTTAGAGAATCCTCTAGTGAAACCTATGGACCCCGGGTCTATTTTCCATCATATAAGTTTCCGATCTACACTTTTAGTTTCCTATTTACTTTCTTTGCAATCTTTTACTTTCCGTTCCATAAATAAAAAATACCAAAAACATTACTTTACCGTTTATCCATCTCTATCAGATCTCATGTTGCAAATAACCATGAAGGGATGGACAACCCCTTTATCGCGTTGGGTGCAAGTTGGTGTTTGTTTGTGCAGGTATTCGGTGGCTTGCGCGTTGTCTCCTACTGGATTGATACCTTGGTTCTCAAAACTAAGGGAAATACTTGCTCTACTTTGCTGCATCACCCTTTCCTCTTCAAGGGAAAAACCAACGCAATCTCAAGAGGTAGCATGTCTTCATAGGATACGCTAAAGAAACTATTGGGTACACCTTCTACCACAGATACGAAGGCAAGATCATTGTTGCTAAGAATGGATCCTTTCTAGAGAAGGAGTTTCTCTCGAAAGAAGTGAGTGGGAGGAAAGTAGAACTTGATGAGGTAATTGTACCTTCTCTCGAATTGAAAAGTAGCACATCAGAGAAATCCGTTCCCATGATGCCTACACCAACTAGAGAGGAAGCTAATGATGATGATCATGAAACTTTAGATAAAGTTACTGCTGGACCTCGTAGGTCGAACAAAGCACATTCCGCACCAGAGTGGTATGGTAATCCTTTCCTGGAAGTCATGTTATTAGACCATGGCGAACCTACGGACTATGAAGAAGCTATTATGAGCCCAGATTCCGATAAATGGCTTGAGGCCATGAAATCTGAGATAGGATCCATGTATGAGAACAAAGTATGGACTTTGGTGGACTTGCCCGATGATTGGCAAGCCATAGAAAATAAATGGATCGTCAAGAAGAAGACTGACACTGACGGTAATGTTACTATCTACAAAGCTCGACTTGTTGCGAAAGGCTTTCGACAAGTTCAAGGAGTTGACTATGATGAGACTTTCTCACCCGTAGCGATGCTTAAGTCTGTCCGAATCATGTTAGAAATTGTCGCATTTTATGATTATGAAATCTGGCAAATGGACGTCAAAACTACATTCCTTAATGGATTTCTAAAAGCAAGAGTTGTATATGATGCAACCAGAAGGTTTTGTCGATCCTATAGGTGCTAAAAAAGTGTGCAAGCTCCAGCGATCCATCTATGGATTGGTGCAAGCATCTCGGAGTTGGAATATACGCTTTGATGAGGTGATCAAAGCATATGGTTTTATACAGACTTACGGTGAAGCCTGTATTTACAAGAAAGTGAGTGGGAGCTCTATAGCATTTCTAGTATTATATGTGGATGACATATTGTTGATTAGAAATGATATAGAATTTCTTGATAGCATAAAAGGATACTTGAAAAAGAATTTTTTAATGAAAGACCCCGGTGAAGCTGCTTATATATTGGGCATCAAGATCTATAGGGATAGATCGAGACGTTAATAGGACTTCCACAAAGCACATACCTTGACAAAGTTTTGAAGAATTTCAATATGGATCAGTCAAAGAAAGGGTTCTTGTCTGTGTTACAAGGTGTGAAATTGAGTCAGACTCAAAGCCCAACCACTTCAGAAGATAGAGAGAAAATGAAAGTCATTCCCTATGCCTCGGCCATAGGTTCTATCATGTATGCTATGATGTGTACCCGACCTGATGTGTGCCTTGCCATATGTTTGGCAGGGAGGTACAAAAGTAATCCAGGAGTGGATCACTGGACAACAGTCAAAACATCTTGAAGTACCTAAAAAAGACAAATGATACGTTTCTCGTTTATGGAGGTGACGAAGAGCTCGTCGTAAATGGTAACGTCGATGCTAGCTTCGACACTGATCCGGATGATTCTAATCACAAACCGGATATATATTTATATTGAATGGTGGAGCTGTCAGTTGGTGCAGTTCCAAGCAGAGCATCGTGGCGGGATCTACATGTGAAGTGGAGTACATAGCTGCTTCGGAAGCAGCACATGAAGGAGTCTGGATGCAGGAGTTCATATCCGATCTGGGTGTAATACCCAGTGCATCGAGTCCAATGAAAATCTTTTGTGACAACACTGGAGCAATTGCCTTGGCGAAGGAATCTAGGTTTCACAAGAGAACGAAACATATCAAGAGATGCTTCAACTCCATTCATGAAAAGTTCAAGGATGTAGACATAGAGATTTGAAAAATACACACGGATCTAAATGTAGTAGACCCATTGACTAAGCCTCTTCACGTGCAAAACATGATCAGCACCAAGACTCCATGGGTGTTAGATTCATTACAATGTAATCTGGATTATTTACTCTAGTGCAAGTGAGAGACTGAAGGAAATATGCCCTAGAGGCAATAATAAAGTTGTTATTTTATATTTCCTTATTCATGATAAAGGTTTATTAATCATGCTAGAATTGCATTGATCGGAAACTTAAATACATGTGTGAATACATAAACAAATACCGTGTCCCTAGTAAGCCTCTACTAGACTAGCTCGTTGATCAAAGATGGTTAAGGTTTCCCAACCATAGATATGTTTTGTCATTTTATAACAAGATCACATCATTAGGAGAATGATGTGATGGACAAGACCCATCCGTTATCTTAGCATATTGATCGTTCAGTTTATTGCTATTGTTTTCTTAATGTCAAATACATATTCCTTCGACTATGAGATTATGCAACTCCCGAATATTGGAGGAATACCTTGTGTGCTATCAAACGTCACAACGTAACTGGGTGATCATAAATATGCTCTACAGGTATCTCCGAAGGTGTTTGTTGAGTTGGCATAGAACGAGATTAGGATTTGTCACTCCGAGTATCAGAGAGGTATCTCTGGGCCCTCTCGGTAATACACATCATAAGAAGCCTTTCAAGCAAAGTGACTAAGGAGTTAGTTGCAAGATGATGTATTACGGAATGAGTAAAGAGACTTGCCAGTAACGAGATTGAACTAGGTATGAAGATACCGACGATCGAATCTCAGGCAAGTAACATACCAATGGACAAAGGGAATTACGTATGTTGTCATAAGGTTCGACCAATAAAGATCTTCATAGAATATGTAGGAGCCAATATGGGAATCCAGGTTCCGCTATTTGTTATCGACCGGAGAGGTGTCTCAGTCATGTCTACATAGTTCTCGAACCCGTAGGGTCTGCATGCTTAACGTTCGTTGACGATATAGTGTTATATGAGTTATATGATTTGGTGACCGAATGTTGTTCCGAGTCCCGGATGAGATCACAGACATGACGAGGAGCTCCGGAATGGTTCGAATGTAAAGATTGATATATATATATATATATATATAGGACGATGATATTTGGATGCCGGAAGAGTTTCGGAGTGCACCGGGTAGTCATCGGGTCGCCCGGAAGGGGTTTCGAACACCCCCGGTAGGTGTATAGGCCTAATGGGCCAAGGGGGGACACACAAGTCCACAAGGGCGCTGGCGCGCCCCTCTCCCTGGCCGCCGGCCCTAGGGAAGGAAAGGGTGGAGGGCTAGCCCCTCTTGCCTTCCCCTCCACATGGGAGAAAGGAAAGGGGGCGCCACCCTCCCCTGCCTTTCCCCGCTTACCTAAAAAGGAAAGGGAGGCGGCTTGGGGAGGACCCCAAGTAGGATTCGGCCTACTTGCGGCGCCTCCTTGGCTGCTCCTCCCTCCCCCACCTATATATATGTGGGAAGGGGGCCCCACACATAACCACGACAATCTCTTAGCCATGTGCGGTGCCCCCCTCTACAGTTTCGTCCCTCGGTCATAGTTTTGTAGTGCTGTCGGTGTACAAAAGTAGGGGCTCTCCTTTTGACCCCTTTACTTGTGCACGGACAGTCGGAGCCACGCCCGCGGCCACACTGAGCAGGGCAGGAAAAGGAAGCCGGGGCACAAGGCGATCAGAGCAACGCCAAGACCAGAGACCGCAAAGAGCAAAGGGGCGAGGCGGACTCCCCCGGCAAGACCCTTGCTGGGTGGCCTCCGTGGCCCCGGCAAGAGCCTTGCCGGGGCAACTTGCCCAACACCAGCAGGGCGCGCCATCCTTGAGCCCAAGGGTTTCCAACAACCACATTGGGACCAGGGCTCGGGAGGCACTTCCGTGGTGGCATGCAGATCTTCGTCAAGATCATAAACACACGAGATCAGATGAGGACCAGAAGACGACGATCCTCGGCGGGATCCTAGCCGAGGAAATCCGCGAGACCCTCGACGAGGCGCTTGCCAGGGATGACTACGATGCCACAGCAAGACCCTTGCCGGGGCCCCGGCAAGGCTCTTGCCGAGGACACCTATGGGGCCACAACCAGGCCCGCGTCTGCCAAGAGTCCGCCGCCGTTCCCATGCAGCTGCCACCCCGACCAGCTGGGCAGGCACCTGCGTGGCGACATGCAGCTTCCAGGCCAGCTCAACAAGCACCTGCGTGGTGGCATGCAGATCTTCGTGAAGACCCTACCACCATGCCATCTCAGCAGCCTGCCAGCCTACATGGCACCGCATGCATCGTTGGCCTGGACGCGTGTTGGAGCGGAGCGGGGCGGCGACGGACGGGACGGGCCTCATTGCCATCTCCAATAAAGCAACGGGACACCTATGGGGGCGCATTTAATGCATCTTGTCCCGTAATGACAGGCGATAAGCTTGTGTACTGTAGATCTTTCCACCTCATGTGTGCCACTGTGGCAACCCCTTTTGCCTATAAAAGCAGGCCCGAGGCGACCAGGAGAAGGATTCAGATCTTTTGAGCTACCAACGCACCGTAGCTAGCTCAAGAACTCAAGAACACTCAAATACATACACCAAAGGAGGACTAGGGTTTTACGCATCCTCGCGGCCTGAACCTGGGTAAACGATCTTTGTGCTTCCGGTCAGACCCGCTCTTTGCACAACCCCGCGCCCGCCAACCGTAGAAGGGGTCCCAGTGATCCCATAGGTGTTGTTTCCCCGACATCTTTGGCGCGCTAGGTAGGGGCACGCTGTTGTGGAAATCTGGTCTGGTTGGGGCAGCGGCTTCATTGTGGTCGTCGCTCCAAGGAAGATGACGACCAAATGGGTGGCGTCATCTGCGGATGCAGTAAACGCCCGCGCCACGACAGAAAAGCTAAGTCACGCGAAATCTTGGTTATTTCCACTTATATAAGGCTGTCCTCCCCGAGAGATCTCGTTCTTTGGATTGGAAACTGATGACCCACAAGTTTAGGGGATCTATCGTAGTCCTTTCGATAAGTAAGACTGTCAAACCCAACGAGGAGCAGAAGGAAATGATAAGCGGTTTTCAGCAAGGTATTCTCTACAAGCACTGAAATTATAGGTAACAGATAGTTTTGTGATAAGATAATTTGTAAGGGTAACAAGTAACAAAAGTAAATAAAGTGCAGCAAGATGGCCCAATCCTTTCTGTAGCAAAGGACAAGCCTGGACAAACTCTTATATAGAGAAAAGCGCTCCCGAGGACACATGGGAATTATCGTCAAGCTAGTTTTCGTCACGCTCATATGATTCACGTTCGGTACTTTGATAATTTGATATGTGGGTGGACCGGTGCTTGGGTGCTGTCCTTACTTGGACAAGCAACCCACTTATGATTAACTCCTATTGCAAGCATCCGCAACTACAAAAGAAGTATTAAGGTAAACCTAACCATAGCATGAAACATATGGATCCAAATCAGCCCCTTACGAAGCAACGCATAAACTAGGGTTTAAGCTTCTGTCACTCTAGCAACCCATCATCTACTTATTACTTCCCAATGCCTTCGTCTAGGCCCAAATAATGGTGAAGTGTCATGTAGTCGACGTTCACATGACACCACTAGAGGAGAGACAACATACATCTCATCAAAATATCGAACGAATACCAAATTCACATGACTACTAATAGCAAGACTTCTCCCATGTCCTCAGGGACAAACGTAACTACTCACAAAGCATATTCATGTTCATAATCAGAGGAGTATTAATATGCATATAGGATCTGAACATATGATCTTCCACCAAATAAACCAACTAGCATCAACTACAAGGAGTAATCAACACTACTAGCAACCTACAAGTACCAATCTCAGACTTAGAGACAAGAATTGGATACAAGAGATGGACTAGGGTTTGAGAGGAGATGGTGATGGTGAAGATGTTGATGGAGATTGGCCCCCTCCCGATGAGAGGAGCATTGGTGATGACGATGGCGATGATTTGCCCCTCCCGGAGGGAAGTGTCCTTCTACCTCTTGAGCACTGCGTTGGTTTTTCCCTTGAAGAGGAAAGGGTGATGCAGTAAAGTAGCGTAAGTATTTGCCCCAGTTTTTGAGAACCAAGGTATCAATCCAGTAGGAGACCACGCTCAAGTCCCTCGCACCTACACAAACAAATAAGAACCTCGCAACCAACGCGAAAAAGGGGTTGTCAAGCCCTTTACGGTCACTTATGAGAGTGAGATCTGATAGATATGATAAGATAATATTTTTGGTATTTTTATGATAAATACTAAAAGTAAAGATTGTAAAGTAAATAAAGATAGAAATAGCTTATTGACGGAAGATTAATATGATGGAAAATAGACCCAGGGGCCATAAGTTTCAATAGTGGCTTCTCTTAAGAGCATAAGTATTACGGTGGGTGAACAAATTACTGTCGAGCAATTGATAGAATTGAGCATAGTTATGAGAATATCTAGGTATGATCATGTATATAGGCATCACGTCCGTGACAAGTAGACCGACTCCTGCCTGCATCTACTACTATTACTCCACACATCGACCGCTATCCAGCATGCATCTAGAGTATTAAGTTCATAAGAACGGAGTAACGCTTTAAGCAAGAGGACATGATGTAGAGGGATAAACTCATGCAATATGATATAAACCCCATCTTGTTATCCTCGATGGCAACAATACAATATGTGTCGTTTCCCTTTCTGTCACTGGGATCGAGCACCGCAAGATTGAACCCAAAGCTAAGCACTTCTCCCATTGCAAGAAAGATCAATCTAGTAGGCCAAACCAAACTGATAATTCGAAGAGACTTGCAAAGATAACCAATCATACATAAAAGAATTAAGAGAAGATTCAAATATTATTGATAGATAAACTTGATCATAAACCCACAATTCATCGGTCCCGACAAACACACGGCAAAAGAAGATTACATCGAATAGATCTCCACGAGAATCGTGGAGAACTTTGTATTGAGATCCAAAGAGAGAGAAGAAGCCATCTAGCTAATAACTATGGACCCGAAGGTCTGAGGTAAACTACTCACACATCATCGGAGAGGCTATGGTGTTGATGTAGAAGCCCTCCGTGATCAATGCCCCCTCCGGCAGGATGCCGGAAAAGGCCCCAAGATGGGATCTCACGGGTATAGAAGGTTGCAGCGGTGGAATTAGGTTTTCGTGGATGCTTCTGTTGGTTTGGGGGTACGTAGGTATATATAGGAGGAAGAAGTACGTCGGTGGAGCAACGTGGGCCCCATGAGGGTAGAGGGCGCGCCAAGGGGGGTAGGCACGCCCCCTGCCTCGTGCTCTCCTCGTTGATTTCTTGACGTGGACTCCATGTCCTCTGGATCACGTTTGTTCCGAAAATCTCGTTCCCGAAGGTTTCATTCCGTTTGGACTCCGTTTGATATTCTTTTTCTGCGAAGCACTGAAATAGGCAAAAAAAACAGCAATTTGGGCTGGGCCTCCGGTTAATAGGTTAGTCCCAAAAATAATATAAAAGTGTATATAAAGCCCATTAAACATCCAAAACAGTATATAATATAGCATGGAACAATCAAAAATTATAGATACGTTGGAGACGTATCAAGCATCCCCAAGCTTAATTCCTGCTCGTCCTCGAGTAGGTAAATGATAAAAACAGAATTTTTGATGTGGAATGCTACTTGGCATAATTTTCAATGTAATTCTCTTAATTGTGGTATGAATGTTCAGATCCGAAAGATTCAAGACAAAAGTTTAATATTGACATAAAAATAATAATACTTCAAGCATACTAACTAAGCAATTATGTCTTCTCAAAATAACATGGCCAAAGAAAGTTATCCCTACAAAATCATATAGTCTGGCTATGCTCTATCTTCATCACATAAAGTATTTAATCATGCACAACCCCGATGACAAGCCAAGCAATTGTTTCATACTTTTGGTGTTCTCAAACTTTTTCAATTTCACGCAATACATGAGCGTGAGCCATGGACATAGCACTATATGTGGGATAGAATGGTGGTTGTGGAGAAGATAAAAAGGGAGAAGATAGTCTCACATCAACTAGGCGTATCAACGGGCTATGGAGATGCCCATCAATAGATATCAATGTGAGTGAGTACGGATTGCCATGCAACGGATGCACTAGAGCTATAAGTATATGAAAGCTCAACAAAAGAAACTAAGTGGGTGTGTATCCAACTCGCTTGCTCACGAAGACGTAGGGCATTTTGAGGAAGCCCATCATTGGAATATACAAGCCAAGTTCTATAATGAAAATTTCCCACTAGTATATGAAAGTGACAACATAAGAGACTCTCTATCATGAAGATCATGGTGCTACTTTGGAGCACAAGTGTGGTAAAAGGATAATAGCATTGTCCCTTCTCTCCTTTTTCTCATTTTTTATATATATGGCCTTTCTCTTTTTTATGGCCCTTTTTTTATTTAGTCCGGAGTCTCATCCCGACTTATGGGGGAATCATAGTCTCCATCATCCTTTCCTCACATGGTACAATGCTCTAATAATGATGATCATCACACTTTTATTTTCTTACAACTCAATACTTAGAACAACAATATGACTCTATGTGAATGCCTCCGGCGGAGTACCGGGATATGCAATGAATCAAGAGTGACATGTATGAAAGAATTATGAACGGTGGCTTTTCCACAAATACGATGTCAACTACATGATCATGCAAAGCAATATGACAATGATGGAGCGTGTCATAATAAACGGAATGGTGGTAAGTTGCATGGAAATATATCTCGGAATGGCTATGGAAATGCCATGATAGGTAGGTATGGTGGCTGTTTTGAGGAAGGTATATGGTGGGTGTATGATACCGGCGAAAAGTGCGCGGTATTAGAGAGGCTAGCAATGGTGGAAGGATGAGAGTGCGTATAATCCATGGACTCAACATTAGTCATAAAGAACTGATATACTTGTTGCAAAAATCTATTAGTTATTGAAACAAAGTATTACGCGCATGCTCCTAGGGGGATAGATTGGTAGGAAAAGACCATCGCTCCTCCCCGACTGCCACTCATAAGGAAGACAATCAATAAATAAATCATGCTCCGACTTCATCACATAACGGTTCACCATACGTGCATGCTACGGGAATCACAAAATTTAACACAAGTATTTCTCAAATTCAAAACTACTCAACTAGCATGACTCTAATATTACCATCTTCATATCTCAAAACAATTATCAAGCATCAAACTTCTCATAGTATTCAACACACTCATAATTTTTTTTTTTACTAATCTTGAATGCCTATCGCAATTAAAGCAAATTACCACGCTGTTTTGTAGGACTCTCAAAATAATCTAAGTAAAGCATGAGAGAACAATAGTTTCTATAAAACAAATCCAGCACTGTGCTGTAAAAGATATAAGTGAAGCACTAGAGCAAAAACTATATAGCTCAAAAGATATACGTGAAGCACATAGAGTATTCTAACAAATTCTAAATCAAGTGTGTCTCTCTCAAAAGGTGTGTACAGAAGGGATGATTGTGGCAAACTAAGAAAGAAAGACTCAAATAATACAAGACACTCCAAGCAAAACACATATCATGTGGTGAATAAAAATGTAGCTCCAAGTAAATTTACCGATGGATGAGGACGAAAGAGGGGATGCCTTCCGGGGCATCCCCAAGCTTTGGCTTTTAGGTGTCCTTAGATTATCTTGGGGTGCCATGGGCATCCCCAAGCTTAGGCTCTTGCCACTCCTTGTTCCATACTCCATCAAATCTTTACCCAAAACTTGAAAACTTCACAACACAAAACTTAACAGAAAATCTCGTGAGCTCCATTAGCAAAAGAAAACAAAACACCACTTCAAGGTACTGTAATGAACTCATTCTTTATTTATATTGGTGTTAAACCTACTGTATTCCAACTTCTCTATGGTTTATAAACTATTTTACTAGCCATAGATTCATCAAAATAAGCAAACAACACACGAAAAACAGAATCTGTCAAAAACAGAACAGTCTGTAGTAATCTGTAACTAACGCAAACTTCTGGAACTCTGAAAATTTACAAAAAATAGGAAGACCTAAATAATTTGTTTATTGATCTGCTGCAATTGGAATCAATATTATATCACGTTCTGGTAATTTTTAACAATTGTTTTCATGAACAGAAAGTTTCTGGAATTTACAGCAAGATCAAATAACTATCATCCAAGAAGATCCTATAGGTTTAACTTGGCACAAACACTAATTAAAACATAAAAACAAATCTAAACAGAGGCTAGATCAAATATTTATTCCTAAACAGAAGCAAAAAGCAAAAAAATAAAAATAAAATTGGGTTGCCTCCCAACAAGCGCTATCGTTTAACGCCCCTAGCTAGGCATAAAAGTAAGGATAGATCTAGGTATTGCCATCTTTGGTAGGCAATCCATAAGTGGATCTCATAATAGATTCAATAGGTAATTTGATTTTCTTTCTAGGGAAGTGTTCCATGCCTTTCCTTAACGGAAATTGGAATCTAATATTCCCTTCCTTCATATCAGTGATTGAACCAATCGTTCGAAGGAAAGGTCTACCAAGAATAATTGGACATGAAGGATTGCAATCTATATCAAGAACAATAAAATCTACGGGCACATAATTCCTATTTGCAACAATAAGAACATCATTAATTCTTTCTATAGGTTTTTTAATAGTGGAATCCGCAAGGTGTAAGTTTAAAGAGCAATCATCAATTCGCGGAAACCTAACAAATCACACAAAGTTTTTGGAATCGTGGAAACACTAGCACCCAAACCACACAAAGCATAGCATTCATGATCTTTAATTTTAATTTTAATAGTAGGTTCCCATTCATCATAAAGTTTTCTAGGGATAGAAACTTCCAACTCAAGTTTTTCTTCATAAGATTGTATCAAAGCATCCACGATATGTTTGGTAAAAGCTTTATGTTGACTATAAGCATGTGGAGAATTTAGCACGGATTGCAACAAGGAAATACAATATATCAAAGAGAAATTATCATAATTAAATTCCTTGAAATCCAAAATAGTGGGTTCATTGCTATCTAAAGTTTTAACTTCTTCAATCCCACTTTTACAAATTTTAGCATCAAGATCTAAAAACTCCGAATTTTTGGAACGCCTTCTAGGTAAAGGTGGATCATATTCAGGCCCATCATTATCAATATTCATATTGCAAAACAAAGATTTAATAGAGGACACATTAATAACTTTTAGATCTTCATCTTTATTCTCATAAAAAATTTCCGGCTTAGAGGCCATCTTATTAACTAAGGTGGCCTGCTTATCCGAAACTTCAACTATTAAATTTTTTGTTCGAGATGAGCAATATGAGATTTCAAACCATAAATTATTTAGACATATCATCGAGCTCTTTATTCATATAACCCATAAAGCTTTTTTGTTCCTTAAGCTCGTTCCTAAAGAAATTATTATGCTCAAATTATAAAGTCATAAAACTCCTGACGTTGCTTTCGATCTCTTCTAACCTTTTAAGGTGAAGATGACCAAATCTAGGTGGAGCCATCGTGACAAGCAAGCAATCCAACACACGAGCAAACAAGAAGCGAGCGGAAAAAGGCGAACAGAAAAGAGAGGGCGAATAAAACGGCAAGGGTGAAGTGGGGGAGAGGAAAATGAGAGGCAAATGGCAAATAATGTAATGCGAGGGACAAGAGTTTGTGATGGGTACTTGGTATGTTGACTTTTCTGTAGACTCCCGGGCAACGGTGCCAGAAATCCTTCTTGCTACCTCTTGAGCACTGCGTTGGTTTTCCCCTTGAAGAGGAAAGGGTGATGCAGTAAAGTAGCGTAAGTATTTCCCTCAGTTTTTGAGAACCAAGGTATCAATCCAGTAGGAGACCACGCTCAAGTCCCTCGCACCTACACAAACAAATAAGAACCTTGCAACCAACGCGAAAAAGGGGTTGTCAAGCCCTTCACGGTCACTTACGAGAGTGAGATCTGATAGATATGATAAGATAATATTTTTGGTATTTTTATGATAAAGACTAAAAGTAAAGATTGCAAAGTAAATAAAGATAGAAATAGCTTGTTGACGGAAGATTAATATGATGGAAAATAGACCCGGGGGCCATAGGTTTCACTAGTGGCTTCTCTCAAGAGCATAAGTATTACGGTGGGTGAACAAATTACTGTCGAGCAATTGATATAATTGAGCATAGTTATGAAAATATCTAGGTATGATCATGTATATAGGCATCACGTCCGTGACAAGTAGACTGACTCCTGCCTGCATCTACTACTATTACTCAACACATCGACCGCTATCCAGCATGCATCTAGAGTATTAACTTCATAAGAACGGAGTAACGCTTTAAGCAAGATGACATGATATAGAGGGATAAACTCATGCAATATGATATAAACCCCATCTTGTTATCCTCGATGGCAACAAATATAATATGTGTCGTTTCCCTTTCTGTCACTGGGATCGAGCACCGCAAGGTTGAACCCAAAGCTAAGCACTTCTCCCATTGCAAGAAAGATCAATCTAGTAGGCCAAATCAAACTAATAATTCGAAGAGACTTGCAAAGATAACCAATCATACATAAAAGAATTAAGAGAAGATTCAAATATTGTTCATAGATAAACTTGATCATAAACCCACAATTCATCGGTCCCGACAAGCACACCGCAAAAGAAGATTACATCGAATAGATCTCCACGAGAATCGTGGAGAACTTTGTATTGAGATCCAAAGAGAGAGAAGAAGCCATCTAGCTAATAACTATGGACCCGAAGGTCTGAGGTAAACTACTCACACATCATCGGAGAGGCTATGGTGTTGATGTAGAAGCCCTCCGTGATCAATGCCCCCTCCGTCAGGACGCCGGAAAAGGCCCCAAGATGGGATCTCACGGGTACAGAAGGTTGCGGCGATGGAATTAGGTTTTCTTGGATGCTTCTGTTGGTTTGGAGGTACGTAGGTATATATAGGAGGAAGAAGTACGTCGATGGAGCAACGTGGACCCCACGAGGGTGGAGGGCGCGCCCAGGGGGGTAGGCGCGCCCCCTTCCTCGTGCTCTCCTCGTTCTTTACATGGACTCCAAGTCCTCTAGATCACGTTTGTTCCGAAAATCACATTCCCGAAGATTTCATTCCGTTTGGACTCCGTTTGATATTCTTTTTCTGCAAAACACTGAAATAGGCAAAAAAACAGTAATTTGGGTTGGGCCTCCGGTTAATAGGTTAGTCCCAAAAATAATATAAAAGTGTATAATAAAGCCCATTAAACATCCAAAACAGAATATAATATAGCATGGAACGATAAAAAATTATTGATACGTTGGAGACGTATTATGTCCCCGGCAGAACAGCTCCGCCAGAGCCCTAGATTGGTTCTGCGAAGGTTCCGCCTCGTGGCGGCGGAGTCTCGTCCCGAAAGCTTGCTTATGATTTTCTTCGGATGAAAGACTTCATATAGCAGAAGATGGGCACCGGAGGGCCACCAGGGGGCCCACGAGGCAGGGGCGCGCCTAGGGGGGTAGGGCGCGCCCCCCACCCTCGTGCCCAGGGTGTGGGTCCCCTCTGGTATTTTCTTCGCTCAGTATTTTTATTATTTCCAAAAATAACTTCCGTGGAGTTTCAGGACTTTTGGAGTTGTGCAGAATAGGTCTCTAATATTTGCTCCCTTTCCAGCCCAGAATTCCAGCTGCCGGCATTCTCCCTCTTTATGTAAACCTTGTAAAATAAGAGAGAATAGGCATAAGTATTGTGACATAATGTGTAATAACAGCCCATAATGCGATAAATATCAATATAAAAGCATGATGCAAAATGGACGTATCAACTCCCCCAAGCTTAGACCTAGCTTGTCCTCAAGCGGAAGCCGATAACGATAAATATGTCCACATTTTTAGAGGTAGAGGTGTCGATAAAATAAAATACGGACATGAGGGCATCATGATCAATGTTATAACATCAACATATATATATATATATATATATATATTATCATATGATTTCTTATGCTCAATTAATAATCTATTCACAATGTCAAGTATGAATCAGAAACTTTATTGAGAACTAACAAACTATAGTCTCAGTCATTGAGGCAATTGCAATTTATCATAACATCAGAAAGAGTCTATGTAAGAGCTTTTCAGCAAGTTCACATACTCAACTATCATTTAGTCTTTCACAATTGCTAACACTCACGCGATACTTATGGTTACGGAATTTTAATCGGACACAGAGAAAGATAGGGGCTTATAGTTTCGCCTCCCAACCTTTTACCTCAGGGGTAATGTCAACAATAATAGTTCATGCTAACTTACATCCAATTGGATATATATATATATCACGATCTTTCCAACACACTGTGATTGCCAAAGGATAAAATGAAAAAGAGGAAAGGTGAAGATCACCATGACTCTTGCATAAGGGTAAGAGATAAAAGTAAAAGATAGGCCCTTCGCAGAGGGAAGCAGAGGTTGTCATGCACTTTCATGGTTGGATGCACAAAATCTTAATGCGAAAGAACGTCACTTTATATTGCCACTTGTGATGTGGACCTTTATTATGCAGTCCGTCGCTTTTATTCTTCCACATCACAAGATTGTATAAAGCTTATTTTCTCCCACACCAATAAGTCATACATATTTAGAGAGCAATTTTTATTGCTTGCACCGATGACAACTTACTTGAAGGATCTTACTCAATCCATAGGTAGATATGGTGGACTCTTATGGCAAAACTGGATTTAAGGGTATTTGGAAGCACAAGTAGTATCTCTACTTGGTGCAAAGAATTTGGCTAGCATGAGGGGGAAAGGCAAGCTCAACATGTTGGATGATCCATGACAATATACTTTATCTCAGATGTAAGGAAACATAACCGATTACGTTGTCTTCCTTGTCCAACATCAACTCTTTAGCATGTCATATTTTAATGAGTGCTCACAATCATAAAAGATGTCCAGGATAGTATATTTATATGTGAAACCTCTCTTTCTTTATTACTTCCTATTAATTGCAACGATGACCAAAGCTATGTTTGTCAACTCTCAACAACTTTTAATCATCATACTCTTTCTATGTGAAGTCATTACTCTCCATAAGATCAATATGATCTCTTTATTTCTTTTTATTCTTTCTCTTTTCTTTTATTCCCTCAAGTCATAGCAAGATAATCAAGCCCTTGACTCAACACTAATATTTATTATATAGCTCACGGACTCGATTACATAGAGGAATCATAAAGCAAAACTCAAAACTAAATCATACTAAAAACTTTATACTACTAGATCAAGATATTACTAAAAGGATCGAACTAAGAAAAACGGTAAAGGTAGGAGTGTGATGGTGATACGATACCGGGGCACCTCCCCCAAGCTTGGCAGTTGCCAAGGGGAGTGCCCATACCCATATGATTATGTCTCCCTTGCTGGTGAAGAAGATGGTGGTGATGATGGGTAGTCGCACATCGAGCGTAAGAGATCCTCCAACTTGCGGATAATGCCCTCGAGTGCAACGATATGCTCCTTCAACAAAATATTTTCACGTGTGTGATACTTGTTTTGTATACGAGCTAACTCAATCATCTTGAAAGCTTCGATCTCAGTTGGGGTAAGAAGATTGTGATCAAGTTGAAGCATGTCTTCTGCTGCCGGAACTTGGTCCTCCGTGGCCTTCTTGATCCTTTCATCCTTGTTGATCTCCATGGGTTCTTCCCTCTTCAGCTCTATCTTCATTAGCCAAGCATCGTTGTCGCCATTATTGGAGGAGGGGGACGACATGATGCCTGGCCTTGACAACCGTGACAGAAAATAGCTCGAAACAAGAACAGAGGATAATTGCGTGGTATGGTGGTCAAAACCTTCGGGAGATTATATAATGAATTTTTACCGACCAAAATACGTATCGTGCAAGAAAACGGAGTTCGGAGAGCGCACGAGATACCCACGAGGCAGGGGGCGCGCCCAGGGGGGTAGGGCGCGCCCTCCACCCTCGTGGAGGCCTCGTTTTCTTCCCGGACTTCTTCTTATTTTTCTATTTTTGTAAATATTCCAAAACAGAGAAAAATTGCCATTAGAACTGTTTTGGAGCCGGTTTACTTACCATACCACATACCTATTCTTTTTCGGAGTCTGAAACGTTCTGGAAAGTATCCCTTATGTATTACTCCGGGGTTACGGTTTCAATAATATTAGTTTCAACATTTATAGGATTACCTGAGATATAATGTTTGATTCTTTGACCGTTCACCACCTTCGGATTTGTGCCCTCGAAGTTGTTGATTTTTATGGCGCCGGAACGATAGACCTCCTCGATAACGTAAGGTCCTTCCCATTTAGAGAGAAGTTTCCCTGCATAAAATCTTAAAAGAGAGTTGTATAATAATACATAATCACCTACATTAAAGTCACTCTTTTGTATTCTTTTGTCATGCCATCTTTTAACTTTTTCTTTAAACAGTTTGGCATTCTCATAGGCTTGGGTTCTCCATTCATCAAGTGAGCTAATGTCAAATAACCTCTTCTCACCGGCAAGTTTGAAATCATAGCTGAGCTCTTTAATGGCCCAATATGCCTTATGTTCTAGTTCGAGAGGTAAGTGACATGCTTTTCCATAAACCATTTTATATGGAGACATGCCCATAGGATTTTTATATGCAGTTATATATGCCCATAATGCATCATCAAGTTTCTTGGACCAATTATTTCTAGATCTATTAACAATCTTTTGCAACATTAATTTGAGTTCTCTATTACTCAATTCTACTTGACCACTAGACTGTGGGTGATAATGAGATGCAATTCTATGATTAACATCATAGTTGGCAAGCATTTTACGAAAAGCACCATGAATAAAATGTGAACCACCATTAGTCATTAAATATCTAGGGACTCCAAACCTTGGAAAAATAACTTCTTTAAGCATCTTAATAGAAGTGTTATGATTAGCACTACTAGTTGGAATAGCTTCTACCCACTTAGTAACGTAATCAACAACAACTAAAATATGTGTATACCCATTAGAGGAAGGAAAAGGTCCCATGTAATCAAAGCCCCAAACATCGAATGGTTCAATAACGAGTGAATAATTCATAGGCATTTCTTGACGTCTACTAATATTACCAATTCTTTGACATTCATCACAAGATAAGACAAACTTACGAGCATCCTTGAAGAGAGTAGGGCAATAAAAACCGGATTGCAATACCTTATGCGCAGTTCTATCTCCAGCCTGGTGTCCTCCATAAGCTTCGGAGTGACACTTGCGTAGGATCTGTTCCTGTTGATGCTCAGGTAGACAACGTCTAATAACACCATCTACTCCTTCTTTATAAAGATGTGGGTCATCCCAAAAGTAATGTCTCAATTCTTTTGCTGGTATGTGAAACTAGGTGGTATAAATTTAGCAATAGTGTAATTAGCATAATCAGCATACCATGGAGCAGTACGAGAAGCATTTATGACATTTAATTGTTCATCAGGAAAGCTATCATCAATAGGTAGTGGGTCATCAAGAACATTATCTAACCTAGACAAGTTGTCTGCAACGGGGTTCTCAGCTCCCTTTCTATCAATAATATGCAAATCAAATTCTTGTAGCAAGAGAACCCATCTAATAAGTCTAGGTTTAGCATCTTTCTTTTCCATAAGATATTTAATAGTAGCATGGTCCGTGTGAATAGTTACTTTAGAATCAACAATATAAGGTCTGAACTTATCACAAGCAAATACAACTGCTAAGAATTCCTTTCAGTAGTAGCATAATTTCTCTAAGCACTGTCTAGAGTTTTTACTAGCATATTGAATAACATTTAATTTCTTATCAACTCTTTTCCCTAGAACAACACCTACAACATAATCACTAGCATCACACATAATTTCAAAGGGTAAATTCCAATCAGGTGGCTGAACAATAGGTGCAGAAATCAATGCTTTCTTAAGTACTTCAAATGCTTCTACACAATCATCATCAAAGACAAATGGTATATCTTTTTGTAATAGATTAGTCAGAGGCCGAGAAATTTTTGAGAAGTCCTTAATGAACCTCCTATAAAAACCGGCATGACCAAGAAAACTTCTTATACCTTTGATGTCCTTGGGACATGGCATCTTTTCAATAGCATCAACTTTAGCTTTATCAACTTCAATACCTCTTTCAGAAATTTTATGCCCCAAGACAATACCTTCATTAACCATAAAGTGGCACTTTTCCCAATTCAAGACAAGATTAGTTTCTTCACATCTCTACAAAACTCGATCAAGGTTGCTCAAGCAATCATCAAAAGAGGATCCATAAACGGAGAAATCATCCATGAAAACCTCACAAATCTTTTCACAAAAATCAGAGAATATAGCCATCATGCATCTTTGAAAGGTAGCAGGTGCATTACATAAACCAAAAGGCATACGTCTATAAGCAAAAGTACCGAAAGGGAAAGTAAAAGTGGTCTTAGCTTGATCATCAGCTGACACAGGTTTTGAGAGAAACCAGAGTAACCATCTAGAAAGCAAAAATGTGTATGTTTGAATAATCTTTCTAGAATTTGATCAATAAAAGGTAAGGGGTAATGATCCTTTTTAGTAGCTTTATTTAATTTGCGGAAATCAATTACCATCCTATAACTTGTAATAATTCTTTGTGGAATCAATTCATCTTTATCATTAGGGACGACAGTAATACCTCCCTTCTTTGGAACACAATGGACAGGACTTAGCCACTGGCTATCAGCAACGGGATAAATTATACCTGCCTCAAGGAGCTTTAATATTTCCTTTCTTACTACTTCTTTCATCTTAGGATTCAGCCATCATTGGTGATCAATAACTGGTTTGGCATCTTTCTCCAAATTTATTTTGTGTTGACATAGAGTGGGACTAATGCCCTTAAGATCATCAAGAGTATATCCAATAGAAGCACGGTGCTTCTTCAGAGTTTTCAATATTTTTTCTTCCTCCTTCTCTGAAAGGTTAGCACTAATAATAACAGGATATATCTTCTTTTCATCAAGATAAGCATATTTAAGAGTATCAGGCAAAGGTTTAAGCTCAAACACGGGATCACCCTTGGGTGGAGGAGGATCCCCTAGGATTTCAACAGGCAAGTTGTGTTTCAGAATAGGTCCCTGTTTAAAGAATACTTCAATTATTTCCCTTCTTTCATTCATAAACATATCATTTTTCATGGTCTAGCAAATATTGTTCTAAAGGATCATTAGGAGGCACAGCAATAGAAGCAAGACCAATAATTTCATCCTTACTAGGCAATTCCTCTTCACGGTGTTGTCTACGAAATTTAGAAAAGTTAAACTCATGAGACATATCACCCAAACCAATAGTAACAACATCCTTTTTGTAGTCTATCTTAGCATTAACAGTGTTCACGAAGGGTCTACCAAATATAATGGGACAAAAGCTATCTTTTGGGGAACCAAGAACAAGAAAATCAGCAGGATATTTAGTTTTCTCACACAAGACTTCAACATCTCTAACAATCCCAATTGGTGAAATAGTATCTCTATTGGCAAGCTTAATTGTGACATCAATTTCTTCTAACTCAGCAGGTGCAATATCATGCATAATTTCTTTGTATAAGTCAATAGGTATTGCACTAGCACTAGCACCCATATCACACAAGCCATGATAACAATGATCTCCTATTTTAACAAAAATAACAGGGATGCCTATAACAGGTCTAGGTTTATCTTTAGCACCAGGCTTAGCAATTCTAGCAGTTTCATTGCAGAAGTAAATAACATGCCCATCAATATTATCAGCCAAGAGATCTTTAACAATAACAATATTAGGTTCAACTTTAACTTGTTTAGGGGGTGTATAAGTTCTACTATTACTTTTGTTAACAACAGTTGAAGCTTTAGCATGATCCTTTATCCAAACAGGAAAAGGTGGTTTCTCAACATAAGCAGTAGGAACAATAGGATCATTATAAGTGATAGTATTTTCTTCAACTTTAATAGGTGCAACTACTTTTACTACAACGGGAGGATTATATTTAAACCACTTCTCCTTGGGGAGATCAACGTGAGTAGCAAAAGATTCACAGAAAGAAGCTACTATCTCAGGGTCAAGTCCATATTCAGTGCTAAATTTACGGAAAACATCGGTATCCACAAAAGATTTAACACAATCAAACTTAGGTGCTATACCTGACTCTTTATCTTCGTTGAGAACCCAACCTTCAGAGTTGCATTTAATTCTTTCCAATAGCTCCCATTTGAATTCAATAGTCTTCATCATAAAGGAACCAGTACAAGAAGTATCGAGCAAGGAGCGATTGTTGTCAGAAAGCCAAGCATAAATTTTTTGAATAATCATTTTCTTGAGAGCTCATGATTGGGGCATGAATATAACATTGACTTAAGCCTCCCCCAAGCTTGAGCGATGCTTTCTCCTTCGTGAGGCCAAAAATTATATATATAATTGCGATCACGATGAACAAGATACATAGGATAAAACTTCTGATGAAATTCCAATTTCAATCGCATGTAGTCCCATGATCCCATATCATCACATAGCCTATACCATGTCAATGCATCTCCCTTCAAAGATAAAGGGAAGACCTTCTTCTTGATAACATCATCGGGCATACCTGCAAGCTTAAATAATCCACAAACTTCATCCACATAGATTAGGTGTAAATCGGGATGCAATGGTCCATCTCCTGCAAAAGGATTAGCTAGCAGTTTCTCTATCATACCCAAAGGAATTTCATAGTAAACATTTTCATTTTTAGTAGGTTCAATAGGTTGAGGAGCAACTCTTTGCTCTAATGGTCGGGGTGAAGATACCCCGAACAAGCCCCTTAGAGGATTACTTTCCATAGTAACAAGTGACAGTAAATTTCAGCACACTATATAAAATTTTCCTTACCAAATTCCACCTACCAAAGGCGCTTCAGTCCTCGGCAACGGCGCCAGAAAAGAGTCTTGATGATCCACAAGTGTAGGAGATCTATCTAGTCCTTTCGATAAGTAAGAGTGTCGAACCCAACGAGGAGCAGAAGGAAATGATAAGCGGTTTTCAGTAAGGTATTCTCTGCAAGCACTGAAATTATAGGTAACAAATAGTTTTGTGATAAGATAATTTGTAACGGGTAACAAGTAAAAAAGTAAATAAAGTGCAGCAAGATGGCCCAATCCTTTTTGTAGCAAAGGACAAGCCTGGACAAACTCTTATATAGAGAAAAGCGCTCCCGAGGACACATGGGAATTATCGTCAAGCTAGTTTTCATCACGCTCATATGATTCGCGTTCGGTACTTTGATAATTTGATATGTGGGTGGACCAGTGCTTGGGTGCTGTCCTTACTTGGACAAGCAACCCACTTATGATTAACACCTATTGCAAGCATCCGCAACTACAAAAGAAGTATTAAGGTAAACCTAACCATAGCATGAAACATATGGATCCAAATCAGCCCCTTACGAAGCAACGCGTAAACTAGGGTTTAAGCTTCTGTCACTCTAGCAACCCATCATCTACTTATTACTTCCCAATGCCTTCCTCTAGGCCCAAATAATGGTGAAGTGTCATGTAGTCGACGTTCACATGACACCACTAGAGGAAAGACAACATACATCTCATCAAAATATCGAAGGAATACCAAATTCACATGACTACTAATAGCAAGACTTCTCCCATGTCCTCAGGAACAAACGTAACTACTCACAAAGCATATTCATGTTCATAATAAGAGGAGTATTAATATGCATATACGATTTGAACATATGATCTTCCACCAAATAAACCAACTAGCATCAACTACAAGGAGTAATCAACACTACTAGCAACCTACAAGTACCAATCTCAGACTTAGAGACAAGAATTGGATACAAGAGATGAGCTAGGGTTTGAGAGGAGATGGTGCTGGTGAAGATGTTGATGGAGATTGGCCCCATCCCGATGAGAGGAGCGTTGGTGATGACGATGATTTCCCCCTCCCGGAGGGAAGTGTCCCTGGCAGAACAGCTCCGCCAGAGCGCTAGATTGGTTCCGCCAAGGTTCCGCCTTGTGGCGGCGGAGTCTCGTCGCGAAAGCTTGCTTATCATTTTTCTTCGGACGAAAGACTTCATATAGCAGAAGATGGGCACCGGAGGGCCACCAGGGGGCCCACGAGGCAGGGGCGCGCCCCCACCCTCGTGCCTAGGGTGTGGGTCCCCTCTGGTATTTTCTTCACTCAGTACTTTTTATTATTTCCAAAAATAACTTACGTGGAGTTTCAGGACTTTTGGAGTTGTGCAGAATAGGTCTCTAATATTTGCTCCCTTTCCAGCCCAGAATTCCAGCTACCGGCATTCTCCCTCTTTATGTAAACCTTGTAAAATAAGAGAGAATAGGCATAAGTATTGTGACATAATGTGTAATAACAGCCCATAATGCGATAAATATCAATATAAAATCATGATGCAAAATGGACGTATCAGAAACCTGCATGCAATGGGACCCTTCCGTTATGGGCAACGCCCTTGTTTCTGTCTCGAGCCCACTCGACAGTCCATGCGGCCGCGGTAGTGGCAGCAAGGTGGCCTACCCGTTGCTAGCAGCGCTCTTGTCATGTTTCGAGTCCGCTCGACAGTTCAAGCGACCGCTCTGGCAGCGGCAAGGTGGCTTGCCCGGCAGCAAGCGCCCTTCCGGCAAGGTGCTAAGGATCCATTCTTAAAGCACCACGACATGGGTTTACGCGCCAGTAGCCTTATCTCAATAAGCGTAGGGTACGAACATACAAGGGGAGGTCAAACGGGAAGATAGCATGCATGATATTTAAAGTGCTGCAGAGTTATATTACATCAATTGTTGCTGCGGTTCTAACTAAAGATAAAAATTGTCTTGGCCATGAACCTGCAGCGGCAGTGAGAGACGGGGTGCCTAATCCCGGTGCACGCCCTCTATCCTCTGAATCCCATCGATGCGGCTGATGATGGGCTCGATACGCTTCTTGAGCACCGCGAGGTCCGCGTCCTCCGGCAAGTGATACGTCCATTTTGCATCAAGCTTTTATATCGATATTTATCGCATTATGGGCTGTTATTACACATTATGTAAAAATACTTATGCCTATTCTCTCTTATTTTATAAGGTTTACATGAAGAGGGAGAATGCCGACAGCTGGAATTCTGGGCTGGAAAAGGAGCAAATATTAGAGACCTATTCTGCACAGCTCCAAAAGTCCCGAAACTTCACGGAAGTCATTTTTGGAATTAATAATAAAATACTGGATGAAGAAAATACCAGAGGGGGGCCACACCCTGGCCACGAGGGTGGGAGGCGCGCCCTACCCACCTGGACGCACCCCGCTGCCTCGTGGGCCCCCTGGTGGACCTCCGCTGCCCATCTTTTGCTATATGAAGTCTTTCGTCCGAGAAAAAATCATAAGCAAGATTTCGGGAAGAAACTCCGCCGCCACGAGGCGGAACCTTGGCGGAACCAATCTAGGGCTCCGGCAGAGCTGTTCTGCCGGGAAAACTTCCCTCCGAGAGGGGGAAATCATCACCATCGTCATCACCAATGCTCCTCTCATCTGGAGGGGGCCAATCTCCATCAACATCTTCACCAGCACTATCTCATCTCAAACCCTAGTTCATATCTTGTATCCAATCTTTGTCCCAAAGCCTCAGATTGGTACCTCTGGGTTGCTAGTAGTGTTGATTACTCCTTGTAGTTTATGCTAGTTGGTTTATTTGGTGGAAGATCATATGTTCAGATACATTATGCATATTAATACCCCTCTGATTATGAACATGAATATGATTTGTGAGTAGTTACGTTTGTTCCTGAGGACATGGGAGAAGTCTTGCTAATAGTAGTCATGTGAATTTGGTATTCGTTCGATATTTTGATGAGATGTATGTTGTCTCTCCTCTAGTGGTGTTAAGTGAACATCGACTACATGACACTTCACCATTGTTTGGGCCTAGAGGAAGGCATTTGGAAGTAATAAGTAGATGATGGGTTGCTAGAGTGACAGAAGCTTAAACCCTAGTTTATGCGTTGCTTCGTAAGGGGCTGATTTGGATCCATATGTTTCATGCTATGGTTAGGTTTACCTTAATACTTCTTTTGTAGTTGCGGATGCTTGTAATAGGAGTTAATCATAAGTGGGATGCTTGTCCAAGTAAGGGCAGCACCCAAGCACCGGTCCACCCATGTATCAAATTATCAAAGTACCGAACGCGAATCATATGAACGTGATGAAAACTAGCTTGGCGATAATTCCCATGTGTCCTCGGGAGCGCTTTTCTCCATATAAGAGTTTGTCCAGGCTTGTCCTTTGCTACAAAAAGTATTGGGCCATCTTGCTGCACTTTATTTACACTTGTTACTTGTTACCCGTTATAACTTACCTTATCACAAAACTATCTATTACCTATAATTTCAGTGCTTGCAGAGAATACCTTGCTGAAAACCGCTTATCATTTCCTTCTGCTCCTCGTTGGGTTGACACTCTTACTTATTGAAAGGACTACGATAGTTCCGCTATACTTGTGGGTCATCAAGACTCTTTTCTGGCGCCGTTTCCGGGGAGTGAAGCGCCTTTGGTAGGTGGAATTTGGTAAGGAAAAATTTATATAGCATGCTGAAATTTACTATCACTTGTTACTATGGAAAGTAATCCTCTGAGGGGCTTGTTCGGGGTATCTTCACCCCGACCGGTAGAGCAAAGAGTTGCTCCTCAACCTACTGAACCTACTGAAAATGTTTACTTTGAAATTCCTTCGGGTATGATAGAGAAACTGCTAGCTACTCCTTTTGCAGGAGACGGAACATTGCATCCCAATTTACACTTAATCTATGTGGACGAAGTTTGTGGATTATTTAAGCTTGCAGGTATGCCCGATGATGTTATCAGGAAGAAGGTCTTCCCTTTATCTTTGAAGGGAGATGCATTGACATGGTATAGGCTATGTGATGATATGGGATCATGGGATTACAAGCAATTGAAATTGGAATTTCATCAGAAGTTTTATCCTATGCATCTTGTTCATCGTGATCGTAATTATATATATATAATTTTTGGCCTCGCGAAGGAGAAAGCATCGCTCAAGCTTGGGGGAGGCTTAAGTCAATGTTATATTTATGCCCCAATCAGCTCTCAAGATAAATTATTATTCAAAACTTTTATGCTCGGCTTTCTGACAATAATCGCTCCATGCTCGATACTTCTTGTACTGGCTCTTTTATGATGAAGACTATTGAATTCAAATGGGATTTATTGGAAAGAATTAAACGCAACTCTGAAGATTGGGATCTCGACGAAGGTAAGGAGTCGGGTATAACACCTAAGTTTGATTGTGTTAAATCTTTTATGGATACCGATGTTTTCCGTAAATTTAGCACTAAATATGGACTTGACTCTGAGATAGTAGCTTATTTTTGTGAATCTTTTGCTGCTTATGTTGATCTCCCTAAGGAGAAATGGTTTAAAGATCATCCTCCCATAGAAGTAAAAGTAGCTGAGCCTATTAAAGTTGAAGAAAAGACTATCACTTATAATGATCCTATTGTTCCTACTGCTTATGTTGAGAAACCACCTCTCCCTGTTAGGATAAAGGATCATGCTAAAGCTTCAACTGTGGTTCGTAAAAGCAATATTAGAACCTATACACCTCCTGAGCAAGTTAAAGTTGAACCTAATATTGCTATTGTTAAAGATCTCTTGGCTGATAATATTGATGGGCATGTAATTTACTTTGGTGATGAGACTGCTAGAATTGCTAAACCTAGTGCTAAAGATAGACATAGACCTGTGGTAGGCATGCCTTTTATTTCTGTTAAAATAGGAGATCATTGTTATCATGGCTTGTGTGATATGGGTGCTAGTGCTAGTGCAATACCTATTTCTTTATATCAAGAAATTATGCATGATATTGCACCCGCTGAGTTAGAAGAAATTGATGTCACCATTAAGCTTGCCAATAGAGATACTATTTCACCGATTGGGATTGTTAGAGATGTTGAAGTCTTGTGTGGGAAGGTTAAATATCCTGCTGATTTTCTTGTTCTTGGTTCCCCACAAGATAGTTTTTGTCCCATTATATTTGGTAGACCCTTCTTGAATACTGTCAATGCTAGGATAGACTGTGAAAGGAATGTTGTTACTATTGGTTTGGATGATATGTCTCAGGAGTTTAATTTTTCTAAATTTTGTAGACAACCCCGTGATGAGGAATTGCCTAGTAAGGATGAAATTATTGGTCTTGCTTCTATTGATGTGCCTCCTAATGATCCTTTAGAACAATATTTGCTAGACCATGAAAATGATATGTTTATGAATGAAAGAAGGGAAATAGATGAAGTATTCTTTAAACAGGGACCTATTCTGAAACACAACTTGCCTGTTGAAATCCTAGGGGGTCCTCCTCCACCCATGGGTGATCCCGTGTTTGAGCTTAAACCATTGCCTGATACTCTTAAATATGCTTATCTTGATGATAATAAGATATATCCCATTATTATTAGTGCTAACCTTTCAGAGAAGGAGGAAGAAAAATTATTGAAAACTCTGAAGAAGCACCGTGCTGCTATTGGATATACTCTTGATGATCTTAAGGGCATTAGTCCCACTCTATGTCAACACAAAATAAATTTGGAGAAAGACGCCAAACCAGTTATTAATCTATCCCGTTGCTGATAGTCAGTGGGTAAGTCCTGTTCATTGTGTCCCTAAGAAGGAAGGTATTACTGTCGTTCCTAATGATAAAGATGAATTGATCCCGCAAAGTTTTTTCACAGGTTATAGGATGGTAATTGATTTCCGTAAATTAAATAAAGCTACTAAAAAGATCATTACCCCTTGCCATTCATTGATTAAATGCTAGAAAGATTATCCAAACACACACATTTTTGCTTTCTAGATGGTTACTCTGGTTTCTCTCAAATACTTGTGTCAGCTGATGATTAAGCAAAGACCACTTTTAGTTGCCCTTTTGGTACTTTTGCTTATAGACGTATGACTTTTCGTTTATGTAATGCACCTGCTACCTTTCAAAGATGCATGATGGCTATATTCTCTGATTTTTGTGAAAAAAATTGTGAGGTTTTCATGGATGATTTCTCCGTTTATGGATCCTCTTTTGATGATTGCTTGAGCAACCTTGATCGAGTTTTGCAGAGATGTGAAGATACTAACCTTGTCTTGAACTGGGAGAAATGCCACTTTGTGGCTAACGAAGGAATTGTCTTGGGGCATAAAATTTCTGAAAGAGGTATTGAAGTTGATAAAGCTAAAGTTGATGCTATTGAAAAGATGCCGTGTCCGAAGGACATCAAAGGTATAAGAAGTTTCCTTGGTCACGCCGGGTTTTATAGGAGGTTCATTAAGGACTTCTCAAAAATTTCTCGGCCTCTGACTAATCTATTACAAAAAGATATACCTTTTGTCTTTGATGATGATTGTGTAGAAGCATTTGAAATACTTAAGAAAGCATTGATTTTTGCACCTATTGTTCAGCCACCTAATTGGAATTTACCCTTTGAAATTATGTGTGATGCTAGTGATTATGCTGTAGGTGCTGTTCTAGGACAAAGAGTTGATAAGAAATTAAATGTTATTCAATATGCTAGTAAAACTCTAGACAGTGCTTAGAGAAATTATGCTACTACTGAAAATTTCAGACCTTATATTGTTGATTCTAAAGTAACTATTCACATTGATCATGCTGCTATTAAATATCTTATGGAAAAGAAAGATGCTAAACCTAGACTTATTAGATGGGTTCTCTTGCTACAAGAATTTGATTTGCATATTATTGATAGAAAGGGAGCTGAGAACCCCGTTGCAGACAACTTGTCTAGGTTAGAGAATGTTCTTGATGACCCACTACCTATTGATGATAGCTTTCCTGATGAACAATTAAATGTCATAAATGCTTCTCGTACTGCTCCATGGTATGCTGATTATGCTAATTACACTGTTGCTAAATTTATACCACCTAGTTTCACATACCAGCAAAAGAAAAGGTTTTTCTATGATTTGAGACATTACTTTTGGGATGACCCACATCTTTATAAAGAAGCAGTAGATGGTTTTATTAGACGTTGTGTACCTGAGCATGAACAGGAACAGATCCTACGCAAGTGTCACTCCGAAGCTTATGGAGGACACCACGCTGGAGATAGAACTGCGCATAAGGTATTGCAATCCGGTTTTTATTGGCCTACTCTCTTCAAGCATGCTCGTAAGTTTGTCTTATCTTGTGATGAATGTCAAAGAATTGGTAATATTAGTAGACGTCAAGAAATGCCTATGAATTATTCACTCGTTATTGAACCATTCGATGTTTGGGGCTTTGATTACATGGGACCTTTTCCTTCCTCTAATGGGTATACACATATTTTAGTTGTTGTTGATTACGTTACTAAGTGGGTAGAAGCTATTCCAACTAGTATTGCTAATCATAACACTTCTATTAAGATGCTTAAAGAAGTTATTTTTCCAAGGTTTGGAGTCCCTAGATATTTAATGACTAATGGTGGTTCACATTTTATTCATGGTGCTTTTCGTAAAATGCTTGCCAACTATGATGTTAATCATAGAATTGCATCTCCTTATCACCCACAGTCTAGTGGTCAAGTAGAATTGAGTAACAGAGAGCTTAAATTAATTTTGCAAAAGACTATTAATAGATCTAGAAAGAATTGGTCCAAGAAACTTGATGATGCATTATGGGCCTATAGAACTGCATATAAAAATCCTATGGGTATATCTCCGTATAAAATGGTTTATGGAAAAGCATGTCACTTACCTCTCGAACTAGAACATAAGGCATATTGGGCCATTAAAGAGCTCAACTATGATTTCAAATTTGCCGGTGAGAAGAGGCTATTTGACATAAGCTCACTTGATGAATGGAGAACCCAAGCCTAATGTAGGTGATTATGTGTTGCTATTCAACTCTCGTTTATGATTTTTTTGCAGGGAAACTTCTCTCTAAATGGGAAGGTCCTTACGTTATCGAGGAGGTCTATCATTCAGATGCCATAAAAATCAACAACTTTGAAGGCACAAATCCGAAGGTGGTGAACGGTCAAAGAATCAAACATTATATCTCAGGTAATCCTATAAAATGTTGAAACTAATGTTATTGAAACCGTAACCCCGGAGGAATACATAAGAGACACTTTCCAGAATGTTTCAGACTCCGAAAAGGAATAGGTACGTGGTACGGTAAGTAAACCGCCTCCAAAACAGTTCTACTGGCAATTTTTCTCCGTTTTGGAATATATAGAAAATTAGGAAAATAAGAAACAGCCTGGGAAGGACACGAGGCCTCCACGAGGGTGGAGGGCGCGCCCCCTACCTCGTGGGCACCTCGTGTGCTCTCTGGACTCCATTTTCTTGCACAATACTTCTTTCGGTCGGTAAAAATTCATTATATAATCTCCCGAAGGTTTTGACCACCGTACCACGCAATTATCCTCTGTTCTTGTTTCGAGCTATTTTCTGTCAGGGTTGTCAAGGCCAGGTATCATGTCGTCCCCCTCCTCCAACAATGGTGACAACGATGCTTGGCTAATGAAGATAGAGCTGAAGAGGGAAGAACCCATGGAGATCAACAAGGATGAAGGGATCAAGAAGGCCACGGAGGACCAAGTTCCGGCAACGGAAGACATCCTTCAACTTGTTCACAATCTTCTTACCCCAACCGAGATCGAAGCTTTCAAGATGATTGAGTTAGCTCGTATACAAAACAAGTATCTCACACGTGAAAATATTTTGTTGAAGGAGCATATTTTCACACTCAAGGGCATTATCCGCAAGTTGGAGGATCTCTTACGCTCGATGTGCGACTACCCATCATCACCACCATCTTCTTCACCAGCAAGGGAGACATAATCATATGGGTATGGGCACTCCCCTTGGAAGCTGCCAAGCTTGGGGGAGGTGCCCCGGTATCGTATCACCATCACACTCCTATCTTCACCGTTTTTCTTAGTTCGATCCTTTTAGTGATATCTTGATCTAGTAGAATAAAGTTTTAGTATGATTTAGCTTTGAGTTTTGCTTTATGATCCCTTTATGTAATCGAGTCCGTGAGCTATACATAATAAAGATTAGTGTTGAGTCAAGGGCTTGATTATTTTTCCATGATCTTGAGGGAATAAAAGAAAAGAGAAAGAATAAAAAGAAATAAAGAGATCATATTGACCTTATGGAGAGTAATGACTTCACATAGAAAGAGTATGATGATTAAAAGTTGTTGAGAGTTGACAAACATAGCTTTGGTCATCGTTGCAATTAATAAGAAGTAATAAAGAAAGAGAGGTTTCACATATAAATATACTATCGTGAACATCTTTTATGATTGTGAGCACTCATTAAAGTATGACATGCTAAAGAGTTGATGTTGGACAAGGAAGACAACGTAATGGGTTATGTTTTCTTATATCTGAAATAAAGTATATTGTCATGGATCATCCAACGTGTTGAGCTTGCCTTTCTCCCTCATGCTAGCCAATTATTTGCACCAAGTAGAGATACTACTTGTGCTTCCAAATACCCTTAAACCTAGTTTTGCCATAAGAGTCCACCATATCTACCTATGGATTGAGTAAGATCCTTCAAGTAAGTTGTCATCGGTGCAAGCAATAAAAATTGCTCTCTAAATATGTAAGATTTATTAGTGTGGAGAAAATAAGCTTTATACGATCTTGTGATGTGGAAGAAATAAAAGCAACGGACTGCATAATAAAGGTCCATATCACATGTGGCAATATAAAGTGACATTCTTTTGCATTAAGATTTCGTGCATCCAACCATGAAAGTGCATGACAACCTCTGCTTCCCTCTGCGAAGGGCCTATCTTTTACTTTTATCTCATACCCCTATGCAAGAGTCATGGTGATCTTCACCTTTACTTTTTACATTTTATCCTTTGGCAAGCACCTTGTGTTGGAAAGATCATGATATATATATATATATATCCAACTGGATGTAAGTTAGCATGAATTATTATTGTTGACATTACCCTTGAGGTAAAAGGTTGGGAGGCGAAACTATAAGCCCCTATCTTTCTCTGTGTCTGATTAAAACTTCGTAACCACAAATATTGTGTGAGTGTTAGCAATTGTGAAAGACTAAATGATAGTTGAGTATGTGGACTTGCTGAAAAGCTCTTACATAGACTCTTTCTAATGTTATGATAAATTGCAATTTCTTCAATGACTGAGATTATAGTTTGCTGGTTCTCAATGAAGTTTCCGATTCATACTTGACATGGTGAATAGATTATTACTTGAGCATAAGAAATCATATGACAATATCCATATATGTTGTTGTTATAAGAATAATCATGATGCCCTCATGTCCGTATTTTATTTTATTGACACCTCTATCTCTAAACATGTGGACATGTTTATCGTTATCGGCTTCCGCTTGAGGACAAGCGAGGTCTAAGCTTGGGGGAGTTGATACATCCATTTTGCATCATGCTTTTATATCGATATTTATCGCATTATGGGTTGTTATTACACATTATGTCACAATACTTATGCCTATTCTCTCTTATTTTATAAGGTTTACATGAAGAGGGAGAATGCCGGCAGCTGGAATTCTGGGCTGGAAAAGGAGCAAATATTAGAGACCTATTCTGCATAGCTCCAAAAGTCCTGAAACTTCACGGAAGTCATTTTTGGAATTAATAAAAAATACTGGATGAAGAAAATACCAGAGGGGGGCCACACCCTGGCCACGAGGGTGGGAGGCGCGCCCTACCCCCCTGGGTGCGCCCCCTGCCTCGTGGGCCCCCTGGTGCCCCTCCAGTGCCCATCTTCTGCTATATGAAGTCTTTCGTCCGAGAAAAAATCATAAGCAAGATTTCAGGAAGAAACTCCGCCGCCACGAGGCGGAACCTTGGCGGAACCAATCTAGGGCTCCGGCAGAGCTGTTCTGCCGGGAAAACTTCCCTCCGGGAGGGGGAAATCATCGCCATCGTCATCACCAACGCTCCTCTCATTGGGAGGTGTGACACCCAAAATTTTATTTGGCTTTGTCAAACCTTTATTTGATTTGAGGGGTGTTATTAAAATTTTCTTCTAAAGAACTCTTCCTCTCAAAAACTCTCATTTATGAAAAATGTTTTGTTTGGATTCACCCAAGACTTGATTTTGGTCATGGAGGTTTTTTCATCTCATGTTGGCTCAAATGTTTTTCATTTGGAAAAAAATATTTTTGAAAATCTTTTAAATAGCCCTATGGCATTTGGAGTGATCTTTTCCCCTTTCAAAAATTCTTCTTGCCATGACCCAAGTGGAAATCCCCTCTCAAAAGCCTTTCCCCATCTTTGGATCATGATATACTTCAAATCCAGCAAGTGGAACCTCCCCATAATTTTTCTTCCATTTAATTCCTATCAAAAATATTTTCTGCCCTCTATTCTAGCTCTTGGGGATTTACAAAGGAGCTACCCTTTCTGCTTTGAGTTTTGCCTCCAAACCAATTTCCCTAGCTAGTCCTTTGAGCCCTCAACCAAGATCCATGAAGATCCACTGGTCGCCAGTTCAAATATTTCAAATTGTGCTTGCTGCAAGTTTGGACCAGATTTGCCAAATTTGATGAAATTCATTTGAATTCTCCTCCTAAAAATCTGAGAAAATTCAGGCAGTCTCTGGGTGCATTGAGAGGTCACCTCACCAAGTCCCAGCTCCAGAAAAAAATTCTTCATGCCAAATCATTTCGTCGAACACCTGCAGAGCATTGTCACTATCAATGTTCAGAAATTCAGAGATACAGTTTCAGGAACTGCTGTCGTTTTCTTCAGAGCCCGATGTCGATCTCGCCAGTACCGCGGTGGCGCCTTGCTCCCTGTCCCCTCCTTCTTATCCCTGCGCCGCACGAGCTCCTGGAGTCTTGCGGGCGTCGGCGACGAGCAGGAGGAGGTGCGCCACCCGTGAGCGACAGCAGCAGCGGCTTTGCGGCTGCCAGAGAGAGGCGCAGCATGGACGGCGCCGTCCAGCGCCGCCCAAGCCACCGGAGACCGCCGCGTGGCCAACCACTCCCCCGTGCACGCTGCCATCCTTCGTCGTGAACTGCTAGGCGCGGAGCGCGCTCTCTGCCGCCGCCGTGCCCGTACGGCCGCCCCATCGAGGATCGGCACATTACGCCTTGCCCGGCCAAGGTTTAGCGGTGGAACGGCACCAGTGATCTTCCCTGATGGTGCCTAGCCCCCTAAACCCCTTGCCCAACCTCTGCCTCGCCGTAATCGCTTGCCGGAGAAATCCCGTTCATGGCCACCCCCTCGGATTGCCTATAAATAGAGGCCCCGAGCTCGAACTCGAACCCACACCACCTCTGCACTCCACCAATACCACGCCAAGCCACTGGAAGAGCCCCGAGGGAGCCTTCTTCCCCAACTCCGGCCGCCTCGACCCGCCACGGGACCCAGCTCGATTCGCTCCCGTGAGTGCACCCCTACCCCTCAGCTCTTGCCAGTAGCTTTCTAGTGCATCCACTCTGCTGACCCGCGCTTCAATTTGGAGTTTGCAGCACCCACCGGAGTTCTCCACCATCACCCGAACCACCGTCCGCCGGAGAAAGTGTCGCCGTCGACGCGGTGCTCTCCGTCGACCAAGTCCACCACCCACCGACGTGGAAGAACACACTGAACCTCTTGGTACCCTCCGATCTCCCTGCCTCGCCGTGGTTCAACGTCGGCGACCACCGCAGCCTTCGGGCGCCGGTGAGCTCCGTTGGAGTTTTTAAACCTGACGTGTGGACCCCCCCCTGTCAGCCTCTCTTCTTTCTCCCCCTCGAACCGTTTTCTGTTGGCGCCTTCGGGCAAATGTGTTTTCTCTTTGGGCTGGCACATTACTTTCCGAACCGTTTTCTGTTTTCTCAGTTAAGTCCCTGGATCTTTTCTGTTTCATCACAGCTTAGTCCCTGGACTAAAACCCTTATATCTTTTTAATAAAAGATGATTTTTGATTGATTCTTTTTCTGTCAGCCTTATAATTCTGTCTAGTTTTTTATAGTATTTATTTGGAATATTTTTGGAACAATTTTTTTTGCACGCGATGATTTTCACGTTAGTGTACGGTTTCGCTATACCGTAGGTTCCGGAGGAGGTGACGGAGCCGCGAACTTCGCCGAGCTAGACTCCGACTTCTCCGAACCAGGCAAGCATGTTTGAACTTTTGATATGATAGGTGTTTTGCATGTTTGCTTGAATGGTTTGTGCATGGCATATGAGCATCGGTGAGTATCTCGTTGCATGCAAGGCAACTATCCGTGTGTTCCGAAGTTACCGTGATCTTTGATGAGAGATGACCTGATCATGTGGTGACATGAAAGGTAGTGAGCTGGTATTGTTTTAGCATGCCAGCCTTACGTCATCCATTAAACTCCGACATTAACGTGGACTGAGTCACGTTACCGTTCTTCCCCTTTCGTGCTGCCACATGTTTTCTGCAAAGAATACGGTTTAGTAAGTTGGTAACCTCTTTCCGTGTACACACCAAATAGAGGGGCCGGGATGAGGGTTCCATGGCCCTGGATTAAAGCCAGTCATCCGGTCAGGGGGCATGGGTGTTTCCGGTTGGGACCGAGAGGGGGGCACCCCTTAGAGCGCGCGTATATAAATTTGATCCCATGCTACGCGAGGTTGTAGCCTCCCCGTCTCAAGGTTTTTCTTGAACGTTGCCGAGGGTGATTCCTGGCATCGGAATGTTGAATGGGTGTGTACTGGTTAGATGTGTTTCTTCCAAAACACCGTAAATGGAACTAGTCCCTGTGACTACTTAAATCCGTTGGCTGTGGTTATAGTACAAACTCTGCAGAGTCAAATCTTTCCGAGTCATCGTGTCCATGATCAAGGACCATGGCCAGTATATCCATATCTATGTCAGTCCTCGTGGTAAATCCCCGGTGAACAAGCTTAAGTGGTATACCCGTTTGAATGTTATTCCTGTGGATGGACTAACCTTTATTTTATCTCGTACTTGAATATTCCCGTGAAATGAATTAAATTCATGAGCTACTGAATTATTAAGTTGTGAAATATAAGCCCTTTATGTGATGTCGCTCAGACGTCCGACTGTGGCACTCTTGTTATTTACTTTTGATATAAGCCTTTTATGTGATGTCGCTCAGACGTCCGACTATGGCACTCTTGTCATTTACTTCCAATATAAGCCCTTTATGTGATGTCATTCAGACGTCCGACTGTGGCATGTCCGTTATTTACTTTTGATATAAGCCCTTTATGTGATGTCGCTCAGACGTCCCACTGTGGCACTCTTGTCATCTACTTTCAATATAAGCCCTTTATGTGATGTCGCTTCAGACGTCTGACTGTGGCACGCACTGTCATTTTTTTTCCATTATAAGCCCTTTATGTGGTGTCGCCTTGACGCCCGACTGCGGCATTGTTATTTCAATTGTATCCTTTCGAGGAGTCATTCAGACACTCGATCGGCCTTCAGTATTACTTTGGGATTTCGGGAGGACTACCGCCCGACTTCCCTTTTATTTCCCATGCATTACCATCTTGTTGTTTGAGTGCGCTCTATTATTCTGTTCATATGCATCATGTTTACATTTATTATATCTTATGTCCGAACTGTCTTGCGAGTACTTTCATAGTACTCACCTGGCTTGTTGTTTTAGCCAGATGTTGACGAAGGCGATCTCATGGATGAAGAGTTTGATAGTGAGTCCGACGCCTAGTGGAGTCCCAGTCAGTCCCGTGCGATCCTAGATATTGGTCACTTGTATTATATTCGCTTCCGCCACCGACAATAAGTATCCTCGAGCCTCACTCCGACATATTTCCACCACCGCTTTTATCGTGAGTCAGTAGTTATGCCACCCTATCCGCCTTTATGTGTAATATCGGCGTGTTTGTAATAAATTGTTGAGCAGGTCTCCGCTCAACCTTGTATTATATTTAGTACTCCTGGTTTTTCTTCTGTAATCAAGACATTGTCTACCAGTGAGGAGGAATTCTTCTCTACTGGTCCGTAAAAGGGATTGGTTTCTCAATAAATATTTTTATTGGAAAAACCGGTCGTGACAAGCTTGGTATCAGAGCCAGGCTGACTGTAGGAAGCCACTAGGTGCGATCGCTAATCGGTTATTAGCGTCTTTGGTGCTTTTTCAGCATTTTGCAAATGTAGCTATTTTCTGTTGGTCATCATAAATTTATGATTTGACTACTCAGAATTTTTGCCTACTTTTGTAGATGGCTGGCAACGACTGCGAGACTCGGGTGTTCACTAACGTGCCCGAGGGGTTTGTCAAACTCCTCGTCTCCATCACCAAGCTCGTGATCGGGCCAGCGACGCGTCCGGAGTTCACGCTTTACCAGCACAAGCTCAGCGACGACGTGTCTATGCACCAAGCCGTGGTGAAATTCAAGGGAGGACGTTCTGCGTCACGCCACTTCCGTTTTGTGGGAAGGGCCATGCCTACGGAGAGGCATGCCATGCAGATGGCCGCCCGTGAGGCGATAGCTCGCCTTCGGGATATCCTTCCTATGATGAAGACTCGTCGCTACCGCTACCTCCCATGCCATGTGCCATATACTTGTCACTATGCATTCGCCTGCCATAGGGGAGAGCGGGATGAAGCTATCGAGATGCTTGTCGAATACCTCAAAGCTCTGGAGGAATCTTTCGACAACCTCGTGGACGATCTTGTGGCTGCCCGCATGGACTTAGTTCGGGGCGGTCCTGCCAGCAGGAAGGAGCTTCTCCACATGGCACCGCCACTGACGTTCGTCTCGTCCTCGGCATCTTATTCACCGGCCATTTTGGCCACTGCTCGCCGTCTGCCTACCAGCGAGGAGTTCGACCGAGTCATCGCTCCTACTCCAGTCAGAGCTGCACCGCCTGCCGCACCCGCACTGCCGCCTGTCGCTCCCGCGCCATCACCTCAGCACAGTGCTACGCGCCTAGAGCCTACTAGGGAGGAGGTGGAGGTTGAGTCTCCTGCACCGCTGGGTCTTACCCTCGGCAAGGGGAAGGACATCTTCACCATCTCCGACTGAGTGCGCTTAGTAGCCGCGCGTTGTGCCTGCATGTATGTTATGTTTTATGTGTACTTAAGTTTGTAGTAGTTGTGTGCGCTGCATTCCGGAGGAGTGTGCTAGTCTAGATAACATGTTAGGAATGTGTACGCACATCCTGAGTGATGTATCGTATGTTTGCGTATCGCGTGTAAGATATGTGCTAAGCAGTCCTTCTCCGTGCGCAGTCAAATATTTTTCTTGGAAAATCTTGAGGTCTTTTAAATTTTTGCCTTTGCAAGATTTTCCTTGTGCCACACAATTCTTCTCATGATTTTTGCAACATAATACCCCAGAGTGGAAAATGTCTCGTCCGTGGACTCGTTCCATGCCAAATCCAACCGAAGAAGTTTATGGAACACAGACCAGCAACAATTTCACTCAGGGACAGTCTAGTCAACAGGACAGTGAGGCAGCCTTATCTCAAGTATGCCGCCTCTTCGAACAAAGCCAGCAACAGCACCAAGAAATGATGAATCACGTCATCAATATGGGAAACCACCGTGAGCCATATCAACCACACTCCAAGTTGTCTGAACTGCAGAAGACGCGCCCTTCAACGTTTGCTCACACTGATAGGCCGCTTGAAGCCAATGATTGGCTTCGTGACATCGAAAGAAAGTTGATTATTGCTCAGTGCTCCGATCAGGAGAAGGTGCTCTATGCACCTCACTACCTCACTGGAGCAGCTGCAGCATGGTGGGAGAACTTCCTACACATGCATCCCAGTGAACACAACATCACCTGGGAAGAGTTTAAGGAAGGCTTTCGTGGGGCACACATCCCCAGGAGCATCATAAAAATCAAGAAAAGAGAATTTGATGACCTCAAGCAAAGAGGCATGCCAGTGACAGAATACAACGGTCAGTTTACCCAGCTATCTCGTTATGCCTACGATGAACATATGACTGAGAACAAAAGGATGGAAAAATTTCTGGACGGCCTGGCGCCAGCATTAAGATGCCAACTGGTCGTACACACTTTCCCAGATTTCAAAACTCTGGTTGACAAGGCCATTACCTTGGAGAATGAGCGCCGCAGTCTGGAGGATATCCGTAAGCGGAAAAGGGACAAGACGACTCTTGCTCGCAACAATCGAAGCAAGACTGAGGTTCGAGGAATGAAGCGAGAAAATCCACGACGACTGCTATAAGGCCAACCAGACAGTTTCATTCAAGGGACAAGGACTTTACGTACCGTCCAGGGGTCACTTGCTATGCTTGTGGTGAAGAAGGGCACTATGCCAAACAGTGCCCAAAACCAAGGAACTCGGCCCCCAAGCCGAACAATGGTGGGAATAATCTAGCCCCCGAGCGCAACAATTTCAATCCCAACAACAATCACAGGAAGGGTCACCTGAACCATGTGACCAGGGAAGAAGCCCAGAATGCCCCAGACATCGTACTCGGTACGTTCCCTGTCAACACAGTACCTGCCACGGTTTTGTTTGATTCTGGAGCTTCTCACTCGTTCATTTCGAAGAGTTTTGTTTTGCAACATGGTTTTCCGATACTTCCCTTGGAAAAATCTATGATCATCAGGTCCCCCGGAAATAAGCAGATCGCTCAGAGTTACTGCCAAGGAGTGATTATTGAATTCGAAGGACTAAAGTTTCAGGCTAATCTCATCGTGTTGGAAAATAAAGGACTGGATGTCATCCTAGGGATGGACTGGTTGACCACCAACAAGGGATTTATTGATTGTTTCAATCGGACTGTGATTCTCACTCATCATCACGGCAAGACAATAAAGGTTACAGCTCAAGAGAGACCACGGTCACGGCAACCAAAGTTGAACAAAGTGGATATTTCAGAACTGAGAAAAGTTCCAGTGGTGTGTGAATTTCCTGACGTATTTCCTGAAGAACTACCAGGCATGCCACCAGACCGAGAAATAGAGTTCAGCATTGAACTAGCACTTGGCACCACTCCCATCTATAAGAAACCTTATAGAATGGCACCATCCGAGTTGGTAGAATTGAAGAAGCAAATAAAGGAGTTACTGGACAAAGGATTTATTCGAGCCAGCTCCTCACCATGGGGATCGCCAGTATTATTCGCCAAGAAAAAGGATGGGACACTGAGATTGTGCATAGACTATCGAGCTCTCAATATGGTCACCATCAAAAACAAATATCCGATGCCAGGGATAAATGATTTGTTTGACCAGCTCGCACAAGCCAAGGTGTTCTCAAAAATTGATTTAAGATCGGGATATCATCAATTAAAAGTACGGACTGAAGATATCCCTAAGACGGCATTCACCTCCAGATACGGATTATATGAGTTCACAGTAATGCCGTTTGGACTGACGAACGCCCCCGCATATTTCGTCCACCTCATGAACAAAGTGTTTATGAAATTCATGGAAAAATTTGTTGTGGTGTTCATTGACGACATTCTGGTATATTCAAGGACACCTGAAGAGCATGTTGAACATCTCAGAATTGTTTTGGGAGAATTAAGGAAACATCAATTGTACGCCAAATTTAGCAAGTGTGAATTTTGGCTAAGACAAGTTGGTTTTCTAGGCCATATATTAACCCAAGAAGGCGTGGCCGTAGACCCAGAAAAAGTCAAAGCCATACTTGACTGGAAACCACCAGCCAACGTGACAGATGTGCGGAGTTTCCTTGGAATGGCTGGATATTACCGGAGGTTTATTGAAGGATTCTCCACTGTGGCAAAACCAATGACCCAGTTGCTCAAGAAAGACAAGAAATTTGTATGGATGGAAGCATGCGAGAAAAGCTTCCAAGAACTCAAGAAGAAACTAACAACAGCACCAGTTTTGACCGTGCCAGACATACACAAGAGTTTTGAAGTATATTGTGACGCATCCCGGAAGGGCCTCGGATGCGTGCTGATGCAGGATGGCAAAGTTGTCGCGTATGCTTCTAGGCAACTACGGAAGCATGAGGAAAATTATCCTACTCATGACTTGGAGCTAGCAGCCGTCATCCATGCACTCAAAGAATGGAGGCACTTTCTGTTGGGAAACCGTTGCGAAATATATACGGACCATAAGAGCCTCAAATATATTTTCACGCAACCAGAGCTAAATTTACGACAACGACGCTGGTTGGAATTGGTCAAGGACTATGATGTCGGCATTCACTATCATCCAGGGAAAGCAAATGTAGTGGCAGATGCTTTTAGTCGGAACCCCAGCCCGGGCAACGACAGTTCACAGAACTCGAGACCTGAGTTTCAGCAGGAGTTAGCTAGACTCAACATGGTGTTAGTTTCTGAGGGCAACGTATCAAATCTGGAGATACATCCCACCCTAATGGAACAAATTAAGAAGGCTCAGCAAGGACATCCCAGCATCGAAGGTATAAAGAGAAAAATGAGCCTAGGCAAGGCTTCAGAGTTCGTCACAGACAATGAAGGAATAGTACGGGGACAGACTTTGCGTACCAAACATTGAGGAACTCAAGCAACAAATCCTAACCGAAAGCCACACTGCTCCATACTCGATCCACCCTGGAGGAACCAAAATGTACAAAGACATTCAGGAAAGATTTTGGTGTCACGGTATGAAAAGGGATATAGCCGCATTCACTGCTTGTTGCGATTCATGTCAGTGCATTAAAGCCGAGAATCAAAAGCCAGCAGGGCTGCTACAGCCAAACCAGATACCTGAGTGGAAATGGGATGCAAAATGGACTTCATCGTCGGACTACCTCGATCTCAATGCGGAAATGACGCCATATGGGTCATCACAGATAGGCTAACCAAGGTTGCTCATTTCATTCCCGTGAAGACGACCTACTCCACTCAAAGGCTTGCCAAGCTTTATCTCTCCCGTATAGTTTGTCTGCATGGAGTCCCAAAGACTATAATATCCGACCGAGGCACTCAATTTGTCTCTAAATTCTGGGATCACTTACAACAAGCTCTGGGCACGCAACTAGCATTCAGTACAGCGTACCACCCTCAGACTGATGGACAAACGGAACGCGTAAACCAAATCCTAGAGGACATGCTGAGAGCCTGTGTGCTCACCTATGGATCCAGTTGGGAAGAAAGTTTGCCATATGCCGAGTTTGCTTACAACAACAGTTACCAAGCCAGCTTACAAATGGCACCCTTTGAAGCATTGTACGGACGGAGGTGTCGTACCCCACTGAATTGGTCAGAAACAGGTGACAGTCGTATCTTCGGCCCAGACATGCTCAAGGAAGCCGAGGAGAAAGTTAAACAGATCAGGGACAGACTCAAGACAGCTCAAAGCCGACAGGAGAGCTACTATGATCGAAAACATCGTGAGGTCAGCTTTGAACCCGGTGATTACGTATACCTACGAGTATCTCCTATGAGGGCCTACAACGGTTCAAAATTAAGGGGAAGCTAGCCCCAAGATTTATTGGACCATTCTGTGTGATTGCACGAAGAGGCACAGTGGCCTACAAACTAGACCTACCCAAGGAGCTGTTAGACGTCCACGACGTGTTCCACGTCTCACAGTTGAGGAAATGTGTGAGTAACCCGGAAAAGCATGTATCTCATGAGAGCATTGATGTGCAACCAGATCTCACCTACAGAGAACGGCTAGTAAAGATATTGGAAGAGTCTGAACGGAGGACCCGTCAGAAAACAACTAAAATTTTCAAGGTTCAGTGGAGCAACCACACTGAGGATGAAGCTACATGGGAAAGGGAAGATTTTCTCCAGGCAGAGTATCCACATCTATTTGAGGATCAGCAGAAATCTCGGGGACGAGATTTTTCCTAAGGGGGTAGGTGTTGTGACACCCAAAATTTTATTTGGCTTTTTCAAACCTTTATTTGATTTGAGGGGTGTTATTAAAATTTTCTTCTAAAGAACTCTTCCTCTCAAAAACTTTCGTTTATGAAAAATGTTTTGTTTGGATTCACCCAAGACTTGATTTTGGTCATGGAGGTTTTTTCATCTCATGTTGGCTCAAATGTTTTTCATTTGGAAAAAAATATTTTTGAAAATCTTTTAAATAGCCCTATGGCATTTGGAGTGATCTTTTCCCCTTTCAAAAATTCTTCTTGCCATGACCCAAGTGGAAATCCCCTCTCAAAAGCCTTTCCTCATCTTTGGATCATGATATACTTCAAATCCAGCTAGTGGAACCTCCCCATAATTTTTCTTCCATTTAATTCTTATCAAAAATATTTTCTGCCCTCTATTCTAGCTCTTGGGGATTTACAAAGGAGCTACCCTTTCTGCTTTGAGTTTTGCCTCCAAACCAATTTCCCTAGCTAGTCCTTTGAGCCCTCAACCAAGATCCATGAAGATCCACTGGTCGCCAGTTCAAATATTTCAAATTGTGCTTGCTGCAAGTTTGGACCAGATTTGCCAAATTTGATGAAATTCATTTGAATTCTCCTCCTAAAAATCTGAGAAAATTCAGGCAGTCTCTGGGTGCATTGAGAGGTCACCTCACCAAGTCCCAGCTCCAGAAAAAATTTCTTCATGCCAAATCATTTCGTCGAACACCTGCAGAGCATTGTCACTATCAATGTTCAGAAATTCAGAGATACAGTTTCAGGAACTGCTGTCATTTTCTTCAGAGCCCGATGTCGATCTCGCCAGTACCGCGGTGGCGCCTTGCTCCCTGTCCCCTCCTTCTTATCCCTGCGCCGCACGAGCTCCTGGAGTCTTGCGGGCGTCGGCGACGAGCAGGAAGAGGTGCGCCACCCGTGAGTGACGGCAGCAGCGGCTTTGCGGCTGCCAGAGAGAGGCGCAGCGTGGACGGCGCTGTCCAGCGCCGCCCAAGCCACCGGAGACCGCCGCGTGGCCATCCACTCCCCCGTGCACGCTGCCATCCTTCATCATGAACTGCCTGGCGCGGAGCGCGCTCTCTGCCGCCGCCATGCCCGTACGGCCGCCCCGTCGAGGATCGGCGCATTACGCCTTGCCCGACTAAGGTTTAGCGGTGGAACGGCACCAGTGATCTTCCCTGATGGTGCCTAGCCCCCTAAACCCCCTGCCCAACCTCTGCCTTGCCGTAATCGCTTGCCGGAGAAATCCCGTTCACGGCCACCCACTCAGATCGCCTATAAATAGAGGCCCCGAGCTCGAACTCGAACCCACACCACCTCTGCACTCCACCAATACCACGCCAAGCCACTGGAAGAGCCCCGAGGGAGCCTTCTTCCCCAACTCCGGCCGCCTCGACCCGCCACGGGACCCAGCTCGATTCGCTCCCGTGCGTGCACCCCTACCCCTCAGCTCTTGCCAGTAGCTTTCTAGTGCATCCACTCTGCTGACCCGCGCTTCAATTTGGAGTTTGCAGCACCCACCGGAGTTCTCCACCATCGCCCGAACCACCGTCCGCCGGAGAAAGTGTCGCCGTCGACGCGGTGCTCTCCGTCGACCAAGTCCACCACCCACCGACGCGGAAGAACACACTGAACCTCTTGGTACCCTCCGATCTCCCTACCTCGCCGTGGTTCAACGCCGGCGACCACCGCAGCCTTCGGGCGCCGGTGAGCTCCGTTGGAGTTTTTAAACCTAACGTGTGGACCCCCCCTCCCGTCAGCCTCTCTTCTTTCTCCCCCTCGAACCGTTTTCTGTTGGCGCCTTCGGGCAAATGCGTTTTCTCTTTGGGCTGGCGCATTTCTTTCCGAACTGTTTTCTGTTTTCTCAGTTAAGTCCCTGGATCTTTTCTGTTTCATCACAGATTAGTCCCTGGACTAAAACCCTTATATCTTTTTAATAAAAGATGATTTTTGATTGATTCTTTTTCTGTCAGCCTTATATTTTGTCTAGTTTTTTATAGTATTTATTTGGAATATTTTGGAACAATTTTTTGGCACGCGATGATTTTCACGTTAGTGTACGGTTTCGCTATACTGTAGGTTCCGGAGGAGGTGACGGAGCCGCGAACTTCGCCGAGCTAGACTCCGACTTCTCCGAACCAGGCAAGCATGTTTGAACCTTTGATATGATAGGTGTTTTGCATGTTTGCTTGAATGGTTTGTGCATGGCATATGAGCATCGGTGAGTATCTCGTTGCATGCAAGGCAACTATCCGTGTGTTCCGAAGTTACCGTGATCTTTGATGAGAGATGACCTGATCATGTGGTGACATGAAAGGTAGTGAGGTGGTATTGTTGTAGCATGCCAGCCTTACGTCATCCGATTAAACTCCGACGTTAACGTGGACTGAGTCACGTTACCGTTCTTCCCCTTTCGTGCTGCCACATGTTTTCTGCAAAGAATACGGTTTAGTAAGTTGTTAACCTCTTTCCGTGTACACACCAAATAGAGGGGCCGGGATGAGGGTTCCATGGCCCTGGATTAAAGCCAGTCATCCGGTCAGGGGGCATGGGTGTTTCCGGTTGGGACCGAGAGGGGGGCACCCCTTAGAGCGCGCGTATATAAATTTGATCCCATGCTACGCGAGGTTGTAGCCTCCCCGTCTCAAGGTTTTTCTTGAACGTTGCCGAGGGTGATTCCTGGCATCGGAATGTTGAATGGGTGTGTACTGGTTAGATGTGTTTCTTCCAAAACACCGTAAACGGAACTAGTCCCTGTGACTACTGAAATCCGTTGGCTGTGGTTAAAGTACAAACTCTGCAGAGTCAAATCCTTCCGAGTCATCGTGTCCATGATCAAGGACCATGGCCAGTATATCCATATCTATGTCAGTCCTCGTGGTAAATCCCCGGTGAACAAGCTTAAGTGGTATACCCGTTTGAATTGTTATTCCTGTGGATGGACTAACCTTTATTTTATCTCGTACTTGAATATTCCCGTGAAATGAATTAAATTCATGAGCTACTGAATTATTAAGTTGTGAAATATAAGCCCTTTATGTGATGTCGCTCAGACGTCTGACTGCGGCACTCTTGTTATTTACTTTTGATATAAGCCCTTTATGTGATGTCGCTCAGACGTCCGACTGTGGCACTCTTGTCATTTACTTTCAATATAAGCCCTTTATGTGATGTCGCTCAGACGTCCGACTGTGGCATGTCCGTCATTTACATTACATATAAGCCCTTTATGTGATGTCGCTCAGACGTCCGACTGTGGCACTCTTGTCTTTTACTTTCAATATAAGCCCTTTATGTGATGTCGCTTCAGACGTCCGACTGTGGCACGCACTGTCATTTATTTTCCATTATAAGCCCTTTATGTGGTGTCGCCTTGACGCCCGACTGCGGCATTGTTATTTCATTTGTATCCTTTCGAGGAGTCATTCAGACACTCGATTGGCCTTCAGTATTACTTTGGGATTTCGGGAGGACTACCGCCCGACTTCCCTTTTATTTCCCATGCATTACCATCTCGTTGTTTGAGTGCGCTCTATTAATCTGTTCATATGCATCATGTTTACATTTATTATATCTTATGTCCGAACTGTCTTGCGAGTACTTTCATAGTACTCACCTGGCTTGTTGTTTTGGCCAGATGTTGACGAAGGCGATCTCATGGATGAAGAGTTTGATAGTGAGTCCGACGCCTAGTGGAGTCCCAGTCAGTCCCGTGCGATCCTGGATATTGGTCACTTGTATTATATTTGCTTCCGCCACCCACAATAATTATCCTCGAGCCTCACTCCGATGCTCGAAGAGCTGTTAGTTTCAGGAGTCATGTCACCCACTCCACTATGATATTTCCACCACCGCTTTTATCGTGAGTCAGTAGTTATGCCACCCTATCCGCCTTTATGTGTAATATCGGCGTGTTTGTAATAAATTGTTGAGCAGGTCTCCGCTCAACCTTGTATTATATTTAGTACTCCTGGTTTTTCTTCTGTGATCAAGACATTGTCTACCAGTGAGGAGGAATTCTTATCTACTGGTCCGTAAAAGGGATTGGTTTCTCAATAAATATTTTTATTGGAAAAACCGGTCGTGACAGGAGGGGGCCAATCTCCATCAACATCTTCGCCAGAACCTTCTCCTCTCAAACCCTAGTTCATCTCTTGTATCCAATCTTTGTCCCAAAGCCTCAGATTGGTACCTGCGGGTTGCTAGTAGTGTTGATTACTCCTTGTAGTTGATGCTAGTTGGTTTATTTGGTGGAAGATCATATGTTCAGATCCATTATGCATATTAATACCCCTCTGATTATGAACATGAATATGCTTTGTGAGTAGTTACGTTTGTTCCTGAGGACATGGGAGAAGTCTTGCTATTAGTAGTCATGTGAATTTGGTATTCGTTCGATATTTTGATGAGATGTATGTTGTCTTTCCTCTAGTGGTGTTATGTGAACGTCGACAACATGACACTTCACCATTGTTTGGGCCTAGACGAAGGCATTGGGAAGTAATAAGTAGATGATGGGTTGCTAGAGTGACAGAAGCTTAAACCCTAGTTTATGCGTTGCTTCGTAAGGGGCTGATTTGGATCCATATGTTTCATGCTATGGTTAGGTTTACCTTAATACTTCTTTTGTAGTTGCGGATGCTTGCAATAGGAGTTAATCATTAGTGGGATGCTTGTCCAAGTAAGGGAAGCACCCAAGCACCGGTCCACCCACGTATCAAATTATCAAAGTACCGAACGCGAATCATATGAACGTGATGAAAACTAGCTTGACGATAATTCCCATGTGTCCTCGGGAGCGCTTTTCTCAATATAAGAGTTTGTCCAGGCTTGTCCTTTGCTACAAAAAGGATTGGGCCATCTTGCTGCACTTTATTTACACTTGTTATTTGTTACCCGTTATAAATTACCTTATCACAAAACTATCTGTTACCTATAATTTCAGTGCTTGCAGAGAATACCTTGCTGAAAACCGCTTATCATTTCCTTCTGCTCCTCGTTGGGTTCGACGCTCTTACTTATCGAAAGGACTACGATAGATCCCCTATACTTGTGGGTCATCCGCAAGCGCTCCAGCGCGGTGTCGAAGTCGAGGTTGGGATTCCAGTGCGCCACCTTGATGAGGACCTTGGTCATGGCGCCCCGGCAAAGCCTCCGGGCCTCATTGGCCAGAGAGGCCGCCCAGTTGGAGTGAGCCGCTCCAGGGCACCAACAACCTTCTCGAAGAACAGGGTCAGGCTGCAGTTGGGGCTCAAGTTTGGCTCCGGGGCGTACCTCACGTCCGGCATCCCCATAGTAGCTAGCTGCGTGGTGGCCTTGTCTGCAACGGCGGCGAGGCGGCTGAGCCAGCGGTTTTTGCCCTCCACGTATTCCTTGTGGGTGGCAGCGTCATTCCTCCGCAGCTGCTTCTCGGCCTCCAGGTCCTTGGTCAGGGTCTCCTCCCGGGCTTTGGCCTCCGACAGTGCTCCCTCGAGGCCCTCCAGCTTCAGCTTGAGGTCTTTGATGGAGTTGTTGGCCTCGGAAAGCTGCTCAGCCTTGCCGAGGACTGCGCCCTGCGCCTCAACCAGAGCGCCGTTGAGCGTGTCCTTCTCCTTGGACAGCTTCAGGGCCTGGTCCTTTAGCCCGTCCCACTCCACCTCCAGCTCCTTCACCCTGCCGGCGTGGACCAGGGCTTGGGCACCGAGCGCCTCCCTGTGCCTCTGCTCCAGCTCCTGGGTCCGCTGCACGACAAGCTTCTCGACCTCCTCGTCCTTGCCGCGGAGTGTCACAGCAAGCTTCTCCTCGCGAGCGGCAAGGTCCTCCTCCTGGGAGTTTAGCGCGACCTGCTGCTGGTGCCGAGCAGCCTCGGCCTGGGCGGCCTACTGCTCCGCCAGTTCCTGGGCCTTCTCGATATTGGCCTTCTTCATGACGAGCTCTAGGTTGCGCTCAGCCAGCACGTCCTGGGCGGCCTTCAAGTCCTTGTGGGCCTGGCGGAACCAAGCCTGCGCCTCAGCGACGCGCTCCTCGAGGTCCGCCTCCGCCTTGTCCAGCACCGCCATCCTAGACTTGGCCTTGCCCAGGCGGGCACGGTGAAGCACCTGGAGCTTCTGGAAGTTGACACTCATGGCCTGGAGGAGCCGCTCTTCCTGGGAACCGCCGCCACCGGCGCTCGGCTCATCAACAATCTCAAGCCCGGCGGCGGCGAGCACTTCGTCATCAAACACCTCCCCCTCGGCGGGCGCCCCGGTGCTCGCCGTCCCTGGGAGGTGGACGAACAGGTCGTCGCTCACCCTCAGGTACCTGCCCAAGCCAGAAGCAGCGGAGGAGGAAGGTTGGTCGTCGACCGCCCCCTCCTCAGTGGCGGCCTTGCTGGCCTCCCCGGCAGGCCCGTCGCCGGCCTCCTCGGTAGCAGCCTTGCCGGTCTCCTCAGCAGACCCCTTGGCGGCCTCTTTAGCGGCAGCCTTGGCGGCTTCCTCGACAGCAATCTTGTCGGCCTCGGCCACTGCGTCCCTGGATACCTCCTCGATGACAGTGTCAACGTCCTCCGGGTTCACCGGGGAAGGACCTAGACGCCGAGAAGAGGAGTGAGGCGAGGCCAAGACCAAGATTTAAAAGAAGAAAAGAAGAAACAAGAATGAACAAGGACAGAAGGCGAATCACTTACCCGTGCCGGGCCGGGAAGAAGTAGCCCCTTCCCCGCCAACATCTGGTGCCGGGACGGAGCCACCGGCACCTAGGTTCTCCTCCTCCTCCGTGTGCATAGGCTCAACGCTTGGCGCCCTTACCGGGGACGCCCGTCGGGGCGGCATGTTGGGGGTGGTCCCTAGTGGCTCCTCCTGCTGCCGTCCTCCTCCTGCAACCACGGCAAGGTCAGCACCAAGGGATCGTGCCCCATGATGTCTTCTACGCAACCTTCTTCTTGTAGACATTGTTGGGCCTCCAAGTGCAGAGGTTTGTAGGACAGTAGCAAATTTCCCTCAAGTGGATGACCTAAGGTTTATCAATCCGTGGGAGGCGTAGGATGAAGATGGTCTCTCTCAAGCAACCCTGCAACCAAATAACAAAGAGTCTCTTGTGTACCCAACACACCCAATACAATGGTAAATTGTATAGGTGCACTAGTTCGGCGAAGAGATGGTGATACAAATGCAATATGGATGGTAGATATAGGTTTTTGTAATCTAAAAATATAAAAACAGCAAGGTAACTAATGATAAAAGTGAGCATAAACGGTATTGCAATGCTAGGAAACAAGGCCTAGGGTTCATACTTTCACTAGTGCAAGTTCTCTCAACAATAATAACATAATTGGATCATATAACTATCCCTCAACATGCAACAAAGAGTCACTCCAAAGTCACTAATAGCGGAGATCAAACGAAGAGATTATTGTAGGGTACGAAACCACCTCAAAGTTATTCTTTCGGATCAATCTATTCAAGAGTTAGTACTAGAATAACACCTTAAGACATATATCAACCAAAACCCTAATGTCACCTAGATACTACAATGTCACCTCAAGTATCCGTGGGTATGATTATACGATATGCATCACACAATCTCAGATTCATCTATTCAAACCAACACAAAGTACTTCAAAGAGTGCCCCAAAGTTTCTACCGGAGAGTCCAAAAACGTGTGCCAACCCCTATGCATAGGTTCATGGGCGGAACCCGCAAATTGATCAACAAAACATACATCAAGTGGATCACGTCATATCCCATTGTCACCACACATACGCACATGCAAGACATACATCAAGTGTTCTCAAATCCTTAAAGACTCAATCTGATAAGATAACTTCAAAGGGAAAACTCAATCCATTACAAGAGAGTAGAGGGGGAGAAACATCATAAGATCAAACTATAATAGCAAAGCTCACGATACATCAAGATCGTATCACCTCAAGAACACGAAAGAGAGAGAGAGAGAGAGAGAGAGAGAGAGAGAGAGATCAAACACATAGCTACTGGTACATACCCTCAGCCCCGAGGGTGAACTACTCCCTCCTCGTCATGGAGAGCGCCAGGATGATGAAGATGGCCATAAGTGAAGGTCCCCCCCTCCGGCAGGGTGCCGGAACAGGGTCCCGATTGGTTTTCGGTGGCTACAGAAGCTTGCGGCGGCGGAACTCCCGATCTATTCTGTTCCCCGATGGTTTTAGGGTATATGGATATATATAGGCGAAAGAAGTCGGTCAGGGGAGCCACGAGGGGCCCACGAGGGTGGAGGGCGCGCCTGGGGGGGTAGGCGCGCCCCCTGCCTCATGCTCTCCTCGTTGATTCCCTGACGTGTACTCCAAGTCTCCTAGATTGCTTCCGTTCAAAAAATAACTCTCCCGAAGGTTTCATTCCGTTTGGACTCCGTTTGATATTCCTTTTCTGCGAAACACTGAAACAAGGGAAAAAACAGAAACTGGCACTGGGCTCTGGGTTAATAGATTAGTCCCAAAAATAATATAAAAGTGTTTAATAAAGCCCATAAACATCCAAAACAGATAATATAATAGCATGGAACAATCAACAATTATAGATACGTTGGAGACGTATCAAGCATCCCCAAGCTTAATTCCTGCTCGTCCTCGAGTAGGTAAATGATAAAAATAGAATTTTTGATGTGGAATGCTACCTAGCATTTTTATCAATGTAATCTTCTTAATTGTGGTATGAATATTCAGATCCGAAAGATTCAAGATAAAAGTTTGATATTGACATAAAAGTAATAATATTTCAAGCATACTAACTAAGCAATTATGTCTTCTCAAAATAACATGGCCAAAGAAAGTTCATCCCTACAAAATCATATAGTTTAGTCATGCTCCATTTTCGTCACACAAGGATGCTCTCATCATGCACAACCCCGATGACAAGCCAGGCAATTGTTTCATACTTTAGTAATCTCAAACTTTTTTCAACCTTCATGCAATACATGAGCGTGAGCCATGGATATAGCACTGTGGGTGGAATAGAATATAATGATGGGGGTTATGTGGAGAAGACAAAAAAAAAGTCTCACATCAACGCGGCTAATCAACGGGCTATGGAGATGCCCATCGATTGATGTTAATGCAAGGAGTAGGGATTGCCATGCAACGGATGCACTAGAGCTATAAATGCATGAAAGCTCAACAAAAGAAACTAAGTGGGTGTGCATCCAACTTGCTTGCTCACGAAGACCTAGGGCATTTGAGGAAGCCCATTGTTGGAATATACAAGCAAAGTTCTATAATGAAAAATTCCCACTAGTATATGAAAGTGACAAAACAAGAGACTCTCTATCATGAAGATAATGGTGCTACTTTGAAGCACAAGTGTGGAAAAAGGATAGTAGCATTGTCCCTTTTTATTTTCTCTTTTTTTGGGCCTTCCTTTTTTTACTTGGCCTTTTTTTGGGACAATGCTCTATGAATGATGATCATCACACTTCTATTTATTTACAATTCAATGATGACAACTCGATACTAGAACAAAGTAAGACTCTATATGAATGCCTCCGGCGGTGTACCGGGACGGGCAATGAATCAAGAGTGACATGTATGAAAAATTATGAATGGTGGCTTTGCCACAAATACGATGTCAACTACATGATCATGCAAAGCAATATGACAATGATGAACGTATCATGATAAACGGAACATTGGAAAGTTGCATGGCAATATATCTCGGAATGGCTATGGAAATGCCATAATAGGTAGGTATGGTGGCTGTTTTGAGGAAGATATAAGGAGGTTTATGTGTGATAGAGCATATCATATCACGGGGTTTGGATGCACCGACGAAGTTTGCACCAACTCTCAAGGTGAGAAAGGGCAATGCACGGTACCGAAGAGGCTAGCAATGATGGGAGGGTAAGAGTGCGTATAATCCATGGACTCAACATTAGTCATAAAGAACTCACATACTTATTGCAAAAATCTACAAGTCATCAAAAACCAAGCACTACATGCATGCTCCTAGGGGGATAGATTGGTAGGAAAAGACCATCGCTCGTCCCCGACCGCCACTCATAAGGAGGACAATCAAAGAACACCTCATGTTTCAAATTTGTTACATAACGTTTACCATACATGCATGCTACGGGACTTGCAAACTTCAACACAAGTATTTCTCAAATTCACAACTACTCAACTAGCACAACTTTAATATCACTACCTCCATATCTCAAAACAATCATCAATCATCAAACTTCTCTTAGTATTCAACACACCTTTATATGAAATTTTTATTATATCCCTCTTGGATGCCCATCATATTAGGACTAAATTCATAACCAAAGCAAACTACCATGCTGTTCTAAAGACTCTCAAAATAATATAATAGAAGCATGAGAGTTCATCTATTTCTTCAAAATAAAACTACCGTCGTGCTCTAAAAGGATATAAGTGAAGCACTAAAGCAAACAATAAACTACTCCGAAAGATATAAGTGAAGATCAATGAGTAGTCGAATAATTATGCAGCTATGTGAAGACTCTCTAACATTTAATAATTTCAGATCTTGATACTTTATTCAAACAGCAAGCAAGACTAAAGGAAATAAAATGATGCTCCAAGCAAAACACATATCATGTGGTGAATAAAAAAATAGCTCCAAGTAAAGTTACCGATGAACGAAGACGAAAGAGGGGATGCCATCCGGGGCATCCCCAAGCTTAGGCTCTTGGTTATCCTTGAATATTACCTTGGGGTGCCTTGGGAATCCCCAATCTTAGGCTCTTGCCACTCCTTATTCCATAGTCCATCAAATCTTTACCCAAAACTTGAAAACTTCACAACACAAAACTCAACAGAAAACTCGTAAGCTCCGTTAGCGAAAGAAAACAAAACAGCACTTCATGGTACTGTAATGAACTCATTCTTTATTTATATTGGTTTTAAACTTACTGTATTCCAACTTCTCTATGGTTTATAAACTCTTTTACTAGCCATAGATTCATCAAAATAAGCAAACAACACACTAAAAACAGAATCTGTCAAAAACAGAACAGTCTGTAGTAATCTGTAACTAACGCAAACTTCTGGAACTCTAAAACTTCTGCCAAAATAGGAAGGCCTAAATAATTTGTTTATTGATCTGCTACAATATGAATCAGTATCATATCACGTTCTGGTAATTTTTAACAATTGTTTTCGTGAACAGAAAGTTTCTGGAATTTTCAGCAAGATCAAATAACTATTATCCAAGAAGATCCTATAGGTTTAACTTGGCACAAACACTAATTAAAACATAAAACCACATCTAACCACAGGCTAGATAGATTATTTATTACTAAACAGAACCAAAAAGCAATAAACTAAGATAAAATTGGGTTGCCTCCCAACAAGCGCTAACGTTTAACGCCCCTAGCTAGGCATGATGATTTCAATGATGCTCACATAAAAGATAAGAATTGAAATATAAAGAGAGCATCATGAAGAATATGACTAGCATAATTAAGTCTAACCCACTTCCTATGCATAGGGATTTTGTGAGAAAACAACTTATGGGAACAATAATCAACTAGCATAGGAAGGCAAAACAAGCATAACATCAAAACTTTAAGCACATAGAGAGGAAACTTGATATTATTGCAATTCCTACAAGCATATATTCCTCCCTCATAATGATTTTCAGTAGCATCATGAATTAATTCAACAATATAACCAGCACCTAAAGCATTCTTTTCATGATCTACAAACTTAGAAAATTTACTACTCTCCACATAAGCAAAATTCTTCTCATTCGGGATAGTGGGAGTATCATAAGAGAGTTGAATACTGTAAATTGTTTCCACATTAAAAGAGTAATGTTCAGAAAAAGGGGAATCATAATCATGACAAGTTTTATAAATATAGTCATCACTACTTTTTATAGCATAAGTTTCATCACAATAATCATCATAAGTAGCAACTTTGTTCTCATCATAATCGATTGAAACCTCTTCCAAGATAGTGGAATCATCACTAAATAAAGTCATGACCTCTCCAAATCCACTTTCATAAATATTATAAGATTCAACATGCTCCAAAATAGTGGGATCATTACTTCCTAACATTGACACTCTTCCAAACCCACTTTCATCAATATAATCATCATAAGTAGGACGCATGCTATCATCATAACAAATTTGCATATCAAAACTTGGGAGGCTAAAAATATCATCTTCATTAAACATAGTACCCCCAAGCTTGGGACAAACATTAATTTCAGCAAATATATTATCAAAAACATCATCTTCATCAAACTTAGCATCCCCAAGCTTGGGCCTTTTCATATCATAAGCATAATCACTCTCATCATTAATAGTATGGATAGCACCAATAGTATAGCAATTATCATCATCACGATGAGTAATAGGAGCAACATAAGAAATAATAGGAGAATATTGGGAAGTCTCTTCCCTTTCGTTAGTATTCTCTTCATCTTCTATTTTTTTCTTTTCTTTATGTAGTTGGCAATATAAGGATTTTCAATGCAATTCATAGCGCAATACATATAAATTTCCTCTAGATCAAAATGAAGAACTCTATCAACAAATTCTGGAATAACCTTAGTTATACGTTTCATTTCTTCATAACCCAAGAGCAAACTAAGTTCATTATGATTTGCAAGGGAAATCAAGTCATCACAATTTTTGGACATGATACGATCATGAAACAATTTGCATTGGGTACTGAAATGATCATGTTTGCAAAGTTCACAAGTACGGCTAAGAAAATTTAAATTTTCAGCACAAACATCTAGCCTTTCTTGCAACAATTTAGTTTCTAAATGCTTATGCCTCTTGCAATATCTATCTTCCCTATTTGGTGTGTACTTGCAAACCCAACGCACTCCACAAAAATTGACATGTTTATAGGAGACATTTTCATCATAACTAGTGCAATCATCATTAGTACTATGGATATTCAAAGAGTTCATACTAACAACATTGCAATCATGCTCATCATTCAAAGATTTCGTGCCAAACATTTTATAGACTTCTTCTTCTAGCACTTGAGCACAATTTTCCTTTTCATCATACTTACGAAAGATGTTAAAAACATGAAGCGTATGAGGCAAACTCAATTCCATTTTTTTTGTAGTTTTCTTTTATAAACTAAACTAGTGATAAAACAAGAAACAAAAAGATTCGATTGCAAGATCTAAAGATATACCTTCAAGCACTCACCTCTCCGGCAACGGCGCCAGAAAAGAGCTTGATGTCTACTACGCAACCTTCTTCTGGTAGACATTGTTGGGCCTCCAAGTGCAGAGGTTTGTAGGACAGTAGCAAATTTCCCTCAAGTGGATGACCTAATGTTTATCAATCCATGGGAGGCGTAGGATGAAGATGGTCTCTCTCAAGCAACCCTGCAACCAAATAACAAAGAGTCTCTTGTGTTCCCAACACACCCAATACAATGGTAAATTGTATAAGTGCACTAGTTCGGCGAAGAGAAGGTGATACAAATGCAATATGGATGGTAGATATAGGTTTTTGTAATCTAAAAATATAAAAACAGCAAGGTAACTAATGATAAAAGTGAGCGTAAACGGTATTGCAATGCTAGGAAACAAGGCCTAGGGTTCATACTTTCACTAGTGCAAGTTCTCTCAACAATAATAACATAATTGGATCATATAACTATCCCTCAACATGCAACAAAGAGTCACTCCAAAGTCACTAATAGCGGAGAACAAACGAAGAGATTATTGTAGGGTACGAAACCACCTCAAAGTTATTCTTTCAGATCGATCTATTCAAGAGTTCGTACTAGAATAACACCTTGAGACACATATCAACCAAAACCCTAATGTCACCTAGATACTCCAATGTCACCTCAAGTATCCGTGGGTATGATTATACGATATGCATCACACAATCTCAGATTCATCTATTCAAACCAACACAAAGTACTTCAAAGAGTGCCCCAAAGTTTCTACCGGAGAGTCAAGATGAAAACGTGTGCCAACCCCTATGCATAGGTTCATGGGCGGAACCCGCAAGTTGATCACCAAAACATACATCAAGTGGATCACGTGATATCCCATTGTCACCACAGATACGCACATGCAAGACATACATCAAGTGTTCTCAAATCCTTAAAGACTCAATCCGATAAGATAACTTCAAAGGGAAAACTCAATCCATTACAAGAGAGTAGAGGGGGAGAAACATCATAAGATCCAACTATAATAGCAAAGCTCGCGATACATCAAGATCGTATCACCTGAAGAACACGAGAGAGAGAGAGAGAGAGATCAAACACATAGCTATTGGTACATACCCTCAGCCCCGAGGGTGAACTACTTCCTCCTCGTCATGGAGAGCACCGGGATGATGAAGATGGCCACCGATGAAGGTTCCCCCCTCCGGCAGGGTGCCGGAACAGGGTCCCGATTGGTTTTCGGTGGCTACAGAGGCTTGCGGCGGCGGAACTCCCGATCTATTCTGTTCCTCGATGGCTTTAGGGTATATGGATATATATAGGCGAAAGAAGTCGGTCAGGGGAGCCACGAGGGGCCCACGAGGGTGTAGGGCGCGCCTGGGGGGGTAGGCGTGCCCCCTGCCTCGTGCTCTCCTCGTTGATTCCCTGGCATGTACTCCAAGTCTCCTGGATTGCTTCCGTTCAAAAAATAACTCTCCGGAAGGTTTCATTCCGTTTGGACTCCGTTTGATATTCCTTTTCTGCGAAACACTGAAACAAGGGGAAAACAGAAACTGGCACTGGGCTCTGGGTTAATAGGTTAGTCCCAAAAATAATATAAAAGTGTTTAATAAAGCCCATAAACATCCAAAACAGATAATATAATATCATGGAACAATCAAAAATTATAGATACATTGGAGACTATCACCCCAGCATGCGTTGAGGGGGGTGGTGAACTTACGCTGGGGGCTGTTGTCCGGGCTGCTCACCACCACCAGCGGCGTACTCGAAGTGCCCGCCGGGGGCTGGCGGCCCATCGAGGCCCTGGCCCTCTTCACCCTCTGGGCCAGCGTCTCCACGTCCCTGCGAAGATGAAAACAAATCAAGATAAGCGACACAGTCTGAGGAGACGGAGATGACAAAAAAGAGCAAGATACTTACTCATCCTCCACCTCCTCTTCTGTTGCCTTCCTCTTCCTCCTTGGGCTGAGGGACCCAAAATCAAAGACGACCTCCGCGCCGGCATCTGCCGGAGGAGGGGAGGAGGGTGGAGTCTGGCCATGCTTGGACGAAGAAGAGGCAGTTGCTTTCTTCTTCGCCACCGCAGCCTTTACCAACTTCCTCGCCGCCGCGGCCCCCGTTTGGCGCACGGACGCCTCCTGGGCTTGCCGCGGTTGCACGGCCCTGCCGGGCCGAACCGGCTCGCCAGAGCTGGCCCGTCGCAGGACTCGCCCTTTCCCCGTGACCGGAGGGTCGACAGTCTCGACCTCCTCCGACCACGACTCGTCGACCACAACTTCGATGAGAGGGGCCCCGGTGCCGGCACTGCTGGCCTCCCCAGCGGACTCCGCCCACTGGGCGAGCTCCTTTTCCTCCGCGGCTGCCGCGACCTCGTCCTCCACGCCGTTAGCGTTGCCGGCCTCCCTGGCGAGCTCCGCCTCCGCCGCCCTGGCGGTGATGTAGTCCAGCTCTGCCTGGGTAGTGTCCTGGACGAGCAGCGGCTCATCGCGGACGTACTTCTCCACCAAGGTATCAAAGAACTCTTGCACTTGATCCGCCGGCGGCTCGTCCCAATTTGGGACGAGGCCGTGCGCATTGAACTCTGGCATCATGGCAATGATGTCGGTTCGGCGCGAGTTATTGCTTAGCGGGACCACCCCCGTCGGCAACCCAAACAAGGGCCCTTGGCGACCTTACCGGCCTTCACGGCCTTGCCGGACCGCTCGACCTTGCCGTCGCGGTTCACGTCGAGCTGGAAGAGCCGCTGGCAGAAGTGGGCGTGCCCCCATCACCGTGAGGTTGTGGTCCAAGCCGGGGCGAAGCCTCATGATGTCGGCTGCATTCATGAGGAGCCAGGCCGGCCTCCCCTTGTTGTGCAGCGGAGCGATTCGGCGGCGGATGAAATCCGCCCCGATCATCTCAAGGGTGAGCTCGGCCTCGGTGAGGCGATGAATCCTGGTGGTGGCGACCGTGAGCTTCCAGTTGTCGGCGTCGACATCGCCCCAGTCATTTCTATGAACCGGCGGCGCCTGGCGAACCTGGCAGAATTCCTGTGGTCCTCCTCCTCAATCCAGCACCACCGGCCCGCCACTCCTCCCACCTCTCCTTCTGAGCGCCCTCCGGGTATGTCCCCTTGGACCTTGGGATCTAGGCGACACAACCAGAGATGGCGCCTCCCTTTTGGATTCGAGGATAAAAGTAGTGGCGGAAGAGCGCCGTGTTGGGGAGCACTCCGGCGAAGCCCTCATAGAGATGCGCAAAAAGAGCCATGCACGCCACGGCATTTGGGGTAAAATCCAGAAGGTGACATCCGTAGGTATGCATGACGTCGTTGAAGAAATCAGAGAAGGGGGGCAGAGGCCGCAGGAAAAGTAGTCGAGAAGAATGGGTACCGATTCGGGCCGGCTTCGCCGAAAGCGGTAGGGATGACGCGCGTGTCCGGATGCCCCGTCGTCTCCCCCCCCCCCGGTCATGCACCCCCACAGGTGCTTGAAGTAGTCTCGGAGATGGACCGCGTCAACCGTCGAGGGGAAGTAGGCGGACTGCGTCCGCCGCGCCGCCAACTCGCTCTCCGGCGGCTCCTTCGACCCGACGTCCTTGGCCACTCCCTTGCCATTACTGGTTTTGGGTGCCATGGCGGCTGCAAGAGGCGAAGGGTGAAGGACGACGAGGGCACGGCGGCGGTGAGCAAAGGCAAGAGCTTGAGAGGGAGGAAGAAGGGGACGGCAGTTCCAAGATTGGAGAAAGCACAGAGGGTAAATGAGCAGCGCGCCTGCGGTTATTCCTTTTTATGGGGAAGGCGCAGGCCGCCTCTTTACCATTTACTGTGATGTGACGCATGTGTGCGGGAATCATCCCACGCATGCCCCCCATGTCACGCACGACCCTCGATGACGCGCATTCAACGCAGGTCGTGGGGAAGCGCAAGCGAGCGAAAAAGTACCGCTGTAAAAATCTGCCCCGCCTGCCCGCTCACCGTTCTGGGCCTGGCCCAACAACGTGTCGAGCTTATGTGTGGCCCAGGCCCGGGGGCTCCTGTCGGTGTACAAAAGTAGGGGCTCTCCTTTTGACCCCTTTACTTGTGCACGGACAGTCGGAGCCGCCCCCGCGGCCACACTGAGCAGGGCAGGAAAAGGAAGACGGGGCACAAGGCGATCAGAGCAACGCCAAGACCAGAGACCGCAAAGAGCAAAGGGGCGAGGCGGACTCCCCCGGCAAGACCCTTGCCGGGTGGCCTCCGTGGCCTCGGCAAGAGCCTTGCCGAGGCAACTTGCCCAACGCCAGCGGGGCGCTCCACCCTTGAGCCCAAGGGTTTCCAACAACCACATTGGGACCAGGGCTCGGGAGGCACTTCCGTGGTGGCATGCAGATCTCGTCAAGATCATAAACACACGAGATCAGATGAGAACCAGAAGACGACGATCCTCGGCGGGATCCTAGCCGAGGAAATTCACGAGACCCCCGGCGAGGCGCTTGCCGGGGATGACTACGATGCCACGGCAAGACCCTTGCTGGGGCCCCGGCAAGGCTCTTGCCGAGGACACCTATGGGGCCACAGCCAGGCCCGCGTCTGCCAAGACTCCGCCACCGTTCCCATGCAGCTGCCAGCCCGACCAGCTGGGCAGACACCTACGTGGCGACATGCAGCTTCCAGGCTAGCTCAACAAGCACCTGCGTGGTGGCATGCAGATCTTCGTGAAGATCCTACCACCACGCCATCTCAGCAGCCTGCCAGCCTACATGGCACCGCATGCATCATTGGCCTGGACGCATGTCGGAGCAGTGCGGGGCGGCGACGGATGGGACGGGCCTCGTTGCCATATCCAATAAAGCAACGGGACACCTATGGGGCGCATTTAATGCGTCTTGTCCCGTAATGACAGGCGATAAGCTTGTGTACTGTAGACCTTTCCACCTCCTGTGTGCCACTGTGGCAACCCCTTTTGCCTATAAAAGGAGGCCCGAGGCGACCAGGAGAAGGATTCAGATCTTTTGAGCTACCAACGCACCGTAGCTAGCTCAAGAACTCAAGAACACTCAAATACATACACCAAAGCAGGACTAGGGTTTTACGCATCCTTGCGGCCCGAACCTGGGTATACGATCTTTGTGCTTCCTGTCAGACCTGCTCTTTGCACAACCCCGTGCCCGCCAACCATAGAAGGGATCCCAGTGATCCCATAGGTGTCGTTTCCCCGACAAGTGCTTAGGCGAAGACCTGCGGAGCTAGCTTCACCATCACCATCACCACGCCATCGTGCTGCCAGAACTCATCCACTACTTCGCCGGCTTGCTAGATCAAGAAGGCGAGGACGTCACTGAGCTGAATGTGTGCTAACCGCGGAGGTGTCGTACGTTTGGTACTTGATCGGTTGGATCGTGAAGAAGTTCAACTACATCAACCGCGTTAACAAACGCTTCCGCTTAGGGTCTACGAGGGTACGTAGACACACTCTCCCCTCTCGTTGTTATGCATCTCGATGGATAGATCTTGTGTGTGCATAGAATTTTTTTTGTTTTCCATGCAACATTTCCCAACAGTTCGGTAGTAGACATCAAGCTATTTCTGCCTTAGTTGCCGCAAAGGTGAGTGGTTGAAAGTATTTACTTTAGATCTTACAATTGTAGTTTTTAGTTTCTTCTTTACTCCGCAAATTATATTAAGCATGGATCATGATCTCAATGATTCCCAAAAGATTCAATCTAACATAAAAAACTCATAGCAAGAGCAAGATTCAATTCACCACAAACATAATATGGGGGCATACATAACAAGATTCAACTCCATTAACAAAGCCCATGATCACAATCATCATCAGAAACTTTCATAATCAGGGAAGAGAAATACCACATATCTACTAGTACATACCCTCAGCCCTGAGGCAGGACTACTCACACATCACCATGGGAAGAGAGGAAGATTTGTTCGTGATGGTGATGGCGCTAGCGGAGATGTCCGCGACAGTGATGCCAGAAAAGAGCTTGACAATCCCCAAGTGTAGAAATTATTACAGTACTTCCAAAAGTTGTTGTGGTAAGTATGGAGTTCCAAAACCAAAAGGAGCTAAAGGTAGGGAACGTATTCCCTCAGATCCTACATGCCACTTATAAAACCCTGCGCGCATCGAGCGTTCCTTTTCCTAGACTTCCTAGTAAAGATAATTTGCAAGTTCTAGAGAAAGAAAAAGAGCGAGTGTGGAGTAGCAGTGGTAGGAATTGCAAAATTGTCCCGGCACCTCGATTCAGAGAACCGGAAGTCACATGTTCCGGCCCAGAGATCTATGTCTTCTAGAACATGGTATAGCTTGATAAAGACAAAACCACGATACAATAGACTACCTGATAATACAAAGTATTAAAGTAAAGTACTCTTGAAGTGCAAGGTAGTACAATAGGAGCAACTAGACCCATCTCATTATTCCAAACTACTTGTCGGGGAAGTTATGGTGGCAGAAGCGATATAACACAGTGGAAAGCATGACGATGGTTGGACTCCTCCAAAGGGATACGGCTGGGACACGTCCTAGTTTGCTCTCTCGATGTCCTTATACTTAGCTTCTCCTTCATTTGGCATGATAAGTCAGGTGAGTACTTTGAATGTACTCCCAAGCTCACAAACAATCCAAAAGCAAACAAACGAGCAAGAAGATGACAACGTAAACAAATAATTACACAAGACTTGAACAGTGCAATTGTGTAAACTTAGCATGTCTGTTTAACGTCTCGTGGACCACTACGGCATGATCCTAGATCACCCGATTCCTCTCAACTGACCACCTCGTGATCGATCCAAAACCCTGTCATCCTTTCATTACATTAAATTTAATTTGTTCATGAGGTTGATCAAATAAGTGTGATTTAATGTGAATGGTGTCCCATTTCCGGGGACTCGACTATTAGAATAAATTTTTAAACACTTTGCAAAGGTTGTACACTTTACCCACACCATGGACTAATAGTCCAACAGATCCTTCTGGCAACATGGCCCTCTTACCATGCCTCCGACCTCTCACAGGCTAGCCCTGGGAGAGAGAATACCGGGTCCCTGCCACCCCGTGGCACAACTCTTCCCATCCGAGAATGTATCAACTTTCCTATGCACATCTTACAAGTGACTGGACGACAATCTCCTGACCAAGGAAGTACTGACCGTCCAACCATTTGATGGGGAATGTTGCATGAAAATAAAAAAAATCCTACAAAACACTGAGGATCTAATCTAGGAGATGTGTAGCAACAAGAGGGGAGTGTGTCTACATACCCTTCTAGACCAAAAGTTTTAGCGTTGTAGCGCGGTTGATGTAGTCATACTCTTCTCAATCCAATCCGATTTAGTGTCGAACAGACGACACCTCCAAGTTTCACACACGTACGGCTTGGCGGCATCCTCTCCTTCTTGATCCAGCAAGCGAGGGGGAGGAGGTAGATGAGATCTGAACCAACAAGAAAATGTGGTGGTCGGGGTGGCAACAAAATTCCGGCAAGGCTTCGCCAAGCGCTCACGGAACATGGAGGAGGAGTAACGGGAGGGAGGCAGGGCAAGCGTGGAAGGGCAGACTGCCCCTTGCGCCTTCCCACTATATATAGGGGTGAGGGAGGGGCGTGCCAGCCCTAGCCCCCCTCCCAAGGCATGGGCGGCGGCCATGGGGGAGGAGTGCCCTCCAAGCCAAGTGGAGGCCCTCCCCCTTACGGTTTCCCCTCCCCAGGTGCATGGGCCTTGTAGGGGCTGGTGCCCCTGGACCATTCAGGCCAGGGCGCCCCCTACAGCCGATGCTACTGTATGGGATGTGGTGGAACCCTCCAAGGACTTCTGGAACCATGTGGAACCTTCTGGTGGCTTCCTGGTACAATACCAAAAAAACCGGACTTTTTCACGGAACATTGACAACAACTTTCCATATATAAATCTTTACCTCCGGACCATTCCAGAGCTCCTCGTGATGTCTGAGATCCCATCCAGGACTCTGAATAACCTTTGGACTTTCCACTATTAATATCTCAATACTACCCTAGTTGTAGGATCGAAAGTAGGTCTAGAGGGGGGTGATTAGACTACTTGACCAAATAAAAATCTAGCCTTTTCCCAATTTTAAGTCTTGGCAGATTTTACCAACTTAGCACAAGTCAAGCAATCGACCTACACATGCAATTCTAAGATTGTAGCAGCGGAAAGTAAAACATTGCATATGAAGGTAAAGGGAAGGGTTTGGAGAAGGCAAACACAATGTAGACATGGATATTTTTGGCGTGGTTCCGATAGGTGGTGCTATCGTACGTCCACATTGATGGAGACTTCAACCCATGAAGGGTAACGGTTGCACGAGTCCATGGAGGCCTCCACCCATGAAGGGTCCATGAAGAAGCAACCCTGTCTATCCCACCATGGCCATCGCCCACGAAGGACTTGCCTCACTTGGGTAGATCTTCACGAAGTAGGCGATCTCCTTGCCCTTGCAAACTCCTTGGTTCAACTCTACAATCTTGTCGGAGGCTCCCAAGTGACACCTAACCAATCTAGAGACACCACTCTCCAAAAGGTAATAGATGGTGTGATGATGATGAACTCCTTGCTCTTGTGCTTCAAATGATAGTCTCCCCAACACTCAACTCTCTCTCACAGATTTGGCTATGGTGGAAAGATGAATTGAATGGAAAGCAACTTGGGGAAGGCTAGAGATCAAGAATCTTGTGGTTGGATTGGAATGTCTTGGTCTCAACACATGAGTAAGTGGTTCTCTCCCAGAAAATGAGTAGTGGAAGTGTAGGTACGTTCTGATGGCTCTCTCTTTAATAGAGAAGGGGATGGAGGGGTATATATAGCCTCCACACAAAATCTAACCATTACACACATTTGACCCAACTCAGTCAGACCGAGTAGGTGAACTCGGTGAGACCGATTCCGCTCAAAATGTGAACGTTAGGATTCTCGGTGGGACCGACATGCTCAACTCGGTGGGACCGACGCGCTAGGGTTAGGGCAAAACCTCATCTCGGTGTGACCGATTGCATGAACTCGGTGAGACCGATTTCAGCAATGAGTTAACAGATAATTGGTCAGGCAAACTCGGTGGGACCGATCGCTCATTTTGGTAGGACTGAAACATTACGAAGGAGAACAGAGAGTTTGCATTGCGAACTCGGTGGGACCGATCGCTCATTTCGGTGGGACCGAAACGTTACGAAGGGAAACAAAGAGTTTGCAATCCCATCTCGGTGAGACCAAAATCCCTATCAGTGAGACCGAACTGATTAGGGTTTCTGGCTATGGCTATGTCAAAGGAACTCGCTGGCGCCGGATAGATCAAATCGGTGGGGCCGAGTTTGACTTTAGGTTTAGGACATATTTGGATTTGAGAAAGTGGTTGAGGGCTTTGGAGCATACCACTAAGCATTTTGAGCAAGTAGATCATTAAGAAACACCTCATCCCCTTTTAATAGTATTGGCTTTTCCTTGGACTCAATGTGATCTTGGATCACTAAAATAGAAATGAAGAGTCTTGAGCTTTTGCCAATATTTGTCCTTAGCATTTTGAGGGGTCCACATCTCTAGTCCATGCCATGCCAATAATTGAACTTTCTGAAATATTCAACTTGAATGGATATTAGTTCAATGAGCTATATGTTGTTATGAATTACCAAAACCACCCGGGGATTAGTTGCACTTTCAATCTCCCCCTTTTTGGTAATTGATGACAACATATAGATCAAAGCTTCAACAAATGATAATACAAATGAAATACATCATCGCTTTGAGAAGTATGTGATAAGCAAGAGCTCCCCTAAATTTGTGCATTATTTAAAATTTGCTTTTGAATGCAAATGCACAATCGATTAGGATCATGGGTTACTCTTCGATGTCACATACATCTTGGTGGAGCGCTCAAAATTATAGAATATAAAGAATATGCACTCATCACCAAGGCAAACATGATTGACCATACACAAGTATTAAGATATCATCATTCAAGCACTCATTAAAGCATAATATGATCAAACACATGATCATAAGAGTATCTCACACACAAGCACAAATATTGTAGCAAGCAAACGATCAAACGACAAGTAGCAAGAGATGCAAACAAAAGGGCAAAACACACACACACACACACACACACTCTCTCTCTCTCTCTCAGCCTAAGATCTATACACTTTCTCCCCCTTTGGCAACAAGTTACGAAAAAGCTTGAAAATGCATAGTGCTATGTGGCACTCTAGGCACGATCCCCGGGAGCTCCTGAAGTGGTCTTCTGGCTCCGAGATGCTAGGGTTTCACAGAGAAAGTGAACTCGGTCACACTGATTTGTACACTTCGGTCAGACCGAGTAGTACATGTGCGATGGCCTGGGCCAAATCAGTGAGACCAAATACTTCAAATCGTCAGTCTGAGATGAGTTCGGCGGAAACCTAACCCTAAGTTTTTGCATCAAAACTAATCTAGTGGAAGTTTTGAGTGGATAGAATGATCTCAATCGTGGCAAGAATCATGTCATTAATCTTTGTGCAAGAATCGTAAAGATTGCACAAGGAGATCGAGTCCGTACCCTAACTCGGCGACGAACTCGCTATGACGACAACGACAGCGAAGATTCTCGTTGATGGCAGCGGAGACTAGTGGCAGGAGGGTGCTGGCGACGATGGAGACGATCTGGAGACCAGAAGGGGCGGCAGAGCTGGGTAGGCGCAGTTGAGTGTTTGAAGTAATTTCCAAAATTCAACCCGCAGATATATATACCCAGTCACTGTCGGTGTGACCGAGTAGAACGACTCGGTGGCACCGAGATGCAGAATCGCAAGCGGTTGATGCAACTCGGTGTGACCGAACAATTCTAATCGGTTGCACCAAGGTGAAAACCTAGATCAACTCAACGATTTCGGTGAGACCGAAGAGAATGAATCGGTCAGACCGAGAACCATTAAGATGTTTTGGAAGTTTAAGCCATTGACGGATCGGTGGCTCCGAGTGCTCCTCACCCGGAGGGTCAGAATTCGACTTGATCAAACTTTGTGATGTAGCATGAATAGAGTTTGAGACGAGAAAAGCATAGATAGCTAGAGGGGGTATGTAGGCATTCTTTTCCATCCATTTGGCAAAAAGAAAAGCCAAACAATCAAAGCAACAAATGGATGTCCTCGAATGGGAAAAATATGCAACCAACATGCTCACACAATAAGATAGCAAATGAAATATGTGTCCAAGCATGCACAAACACTCTAGCATCTATCAAGCAATTGGCGATGACTAGGTCATCTATATATGAGTATATTGACTGAGGAGTCAAATGAGAACATTTGATCGTAGGTCATACTCATCGTTTAAGCACAAGTGGGGTTACCACTTTTACATAAAGCATTGTTGTGTTCACACCTTTAGAGTTGCTTTAGCTCAATTCTTAGAGCAAAGCTCCCCCTAGATGTGATATCCCACCTAAGAGGGATGAACTAACCTTGGGTTTTGTCGATGATGACTTCATGTAGGTGTTGAAGATGTAGATGCTCAATGTTGATGTAGATCATTTGGAGCAATCCATTGGAGTGAGTTGCACTTTCAATACCTACATGGGTTAGTCCCACAAGGAACATACAAGGATATCCATAGACATAGAGTGAAATACACATATGATGTTGTCCATGAATGCATTAGGTTACCTTGTCCCTTGTCTTACCAACAAGAGGGTTTGTGACTCCTTGAACTAGTGCAAGATGTGAAAGTTGATTGCACTTGTCCTTGCCAAAATTAATATGAGTGAAGTGTGTTGGCAAAGTCACCCTCAAGAACTCTCTAGTTCTTCTTCTTTGGGACCCACATCAACTTGATGGGGATCCTTGGAGTTGTAGTCGTACTTGATGAAGTAGAACTTGATGTAGTCTTGGGAACCCACTTGACAAGGCCTTTGGAGCTTCTTCAAATGCATCAATCTCTTCTTGAAGCTTGTCCTTGCCTTTTAGCTTGTGGTTTTGTGGTGGAAGATCATCCTGAGCCTGTGTTCCCTTGAAGGAAGTGGGATCATACTTATCTTGTTGAGGAACAAATTTCGTCTTGGGGTATTGATCTTCTTCCCACTCAACTCCATTGGCATTGAACTTGCGTTCAAAACCAACACCTTGATTCTTCCGGTGCCTTCCTTGCTTGCGTACAGTTTCCTCAAATTGCTTACTTCCGGCAAGGCTCTTGTACACACCTTTCTCTATAATTCCCTTCAATAAGCTATTTTCTTGCTCAAGTGTAACTTGGCTAAGAGAATCATTAGTGGAATCGAGAGAACTACTAAGCAACAATATTTAACATGATTATTGTTACTACTAGAAGAAGAATCTTTCTTGCTCTTGTTACTATATTTTAATTGTGGCATGTAAGTAGACAAGAGTAAATGCTTGGCAATGTAAGAAGAACTTTTCTTACAAAGATCATCATTGATTGCTTTTAAGAACCCATGTTCTTGCTCTAGATTGAGCTTTTCAAAGCATAGCTTCTCATGAGTCTTTAAAAGCTCTTGATGATCCTCTAAGGTAGTTTCATGAGCTAACTTAAGAGGGTTTAGTTCTTTAGTTAGACGCTCAATCTCCTTCTTATCATTGTCATTCATTTCATCTTGATTAACATGATTAATAGAAATTTTATCATAGTTTTCATCACTAGAGTTGTCAACAAGTAAATCACCATCACCTAGCAAATCATCTTCATCACTATTGAAATCAACATACTCGGGGTGTGATACCTTGGGGCCTTCAGCCATGAAGCATCTTCCAATCCCTTCATTTGGTGAATCAAATATGTCATAGGAGTTGGATGACACAAGTGAAAGACCGGCAACACCTTAATCTTGAGTATATTTAGAGTCGGAGTGATAGCTTCTCTCGGAGTAGCTGTCGGAGTCGGAACCGGATACCCATTCACCAATATGAGCTTGATGTCTTCGTCTTGTGTAGATCTTTGATGACTTGTCCTTCCTTTCCAAATCCTTGCTTCTACAAGAGGGTCTTCGTTCATAACGATCATCTCTACTCCTTCTATCTCTTGGTGGTGATTCCTCTCTTTTACTTCTGCTTTTAGGTGAGTCTTCTCTTCTTTTGTAGGGAGCCGTACACTCACTAGAGTAGTGTCCGGGTCTTCCACAATTGTAGCAATTGTGATCACGACTGGAAGATCTTTTATCATTGTAGGACCTTTGACTTGGAACTTCTCTCTTTGCTTCTACTCTTGTAGAACTTGTTGAAGTTCTTCACCATTAGGCTCAATTCTTCATTGAAGACTTGTTTCTCACTTGATGTTGTAGGGGCATCACATGAAGCTTTGTAAGCACCACTAGACTTGTTGTGAAGCTTTTCTTTATCCTTGAGTGACATATCATGAGCAACAATTCTATCAATGACTTCCGTTGGCTTGAGATCTTTGTAATTGGGCATCATTTGGATCAAGGTGCACACATTATCATATTTTCCATCCAAGGCTCTTAGGATCTTCTTGATGATGAATCTGTCGGTCATCTCTTCACTTCCTAAGCCGACAATCTCATTTGTGGTGAGAGCAAACCTAGAATAGATTTCAGCGACTCCTTCACCATCCTTCATTTTGAACTTGGTCAAGTTGACTTTTAAGCACATCCAATTTGGATTCCTTGACGGACTCGGTACCTTCCTGCATATCAACCAAAGTATCCCAAATTTCCTTTGCATTCTCAAGGCGGCTGATTTTGTTGAATTCTTCGGGGCACAATCTGTTGAAGAGGATATCGCAAGCTTGAGCATTGTATTGCAACATCTTCAATTCTTCCGCGGTTGCTTCACAATTCGGTTCTCTTCCATCTTCGAAGAATTCACCTTGCAAACCAATACACACAATAGCCCAAACGGCGAGGTTATGTCCAAGAATATGCATTTTCATCTTATGCTTCCAACTAGCAAAACTAGTACCACCAAAGTAAGGACCTCTACGGTGGTAATTTCTCTCGCTAGATGCCATACTCTCCTAGGTTGTGAAACCAAGACTATGATCACCAAAGCTATGGAAATCAAGGCAAATGGAGACCAATGCTCTGATACCACTTGTAGGATCGAAAGTAGATCTAGAGGGGGGTGATTAAACTACTTGACCAAATAAAAATCTAGCATTTTCCCAATTTTAAGTCTTGGAAGATATTAGCAACTTAGCATAAGTCAAGAAATCAACCTACACATGCAATTCTAAGAGTGTAGCAGCGGAAAGTAAAACATTGCATATGAAGGTAAAGGGAACGGTTTGGAGAAGGCAAACGCAATGTAGACACGGAGATTTTTGGCGTGATTCCGGTAGGTGGTGCTATCGTACGTCCATGCTGATGGAGACTTCAACCCACGAAGGGTAACGATTGCACGAGCCCATGGAGGGCTCCACCCACGAAGGGTCCATGAAGAAGCAACCTTGTCTATCCCACCATGGCCATCGCCCACGAAGGACTTGCCTCACTTGGGTAGATCTTCACGAAGTAGGAGATCTCTTTGCCCTTGCAAACTCCTTCCTTCAACTCCACAATCTTGTCGGAGGCTCCCAAATGACACCTAACCAATCTAGGAGACACCACTCTCCAAAAGGTAATAGATGGTGTGATGATGATGAACTCCTTGCTGTTGTGCTTCAAATGATAGTCTCCCCAACACTCAACTCTCTCTCACAGATTTGGCTATGGTGGAAAGATGATTTGAGTGAAAAGCAACTTGGGGAAGGGTAGAGATCAAGATTCTTGTGGTTGGATTGGAATGTCTTGGTCTCAGCACATGAGTAGGTGGTTCTCTCTTAGAAAATGAGTAGTGGAAGTGTAGGTACGTTCTGATGGCTCTCTCTTTAATAGAGAAGGGGTTGAGGGGTATATATAGCCTCCACACAACATCTAACCGTTAAACACATTTGACCCAACTCGGTCAGACCGAATAGGTGAACTCGGTGAGACCGATTCAGTTCAAAATGTGAACGTTAGGATTCTCAGTGGGACCGACATGATTAACTCGGTGGGACCGATGCGCTAGGGTTAGGGCAAAACCTCATCTCGGTGTGACCGATTGCATGAACTTGGTGAGACCGATTTCAGCAATGAGTTAACAGAGAATTGGTTAGGCAAACTCGGTGGGACCGATCGCTCATTTCAGTAGGACCGAAATGTTGCGAAGGGAAACATAGAGTTTGCATTGCGAACTCGGTGGGACCGATTGCTCATTTTGGTGGGACCGAAACGTTACGAAGGGAAACATAGAGTTTGCAATCCCATCTTGGTGAGACCGAAATCTCTATTGGTGAGACCGAACTGATTAGGATTTCTGGCTATGGCTATGTCAAAGGAACTCGGTGGCGCCGGAATCGGCGGGGCCAAGTTTGACTTTAGATTTAGGACATATTTGGAATTGAGAAATGGTTGAGGGCTTTGGAGCATATCACTAAGCATTTTGAGCAAATAGATCATTAAGCAACACCTCATCCCCTTTTAATAGTATTGGCTTTTTCTATGGACTCAATGTGATCTTGGATCACTAAAATAGAAATGAAGAGTCTTGAGCTTTTGCCAATGTTTGTCCTTAGCATTTTGAGGGGTCCACATCTCTAGTCCATGCCATGCCAATCACTGAACTTTCTGAAATATTCAACCTGAATGGATATTAGTTCAATGAGCTATATGTTGTTATGAATTACCAAAACCACCCGGGGATTAGTTGCACATTCACTAGCGCTACCAAACGTTAAGTGTGCGACCTTACGGGTTCGAGAATCACGTAGACATGACCGAGACTCCTCTCCAGTCAATAACCAATAGCGGGACCTAGATGCCCATATTGATTCCTACATATTCAACGAAGTTCTTTATCAGTAGAACGATGATGTCAAGGATTCAGTCAATCACGTATGCAATTCCCTTTGTCTGGAGAAATGTTACTCGCCTGAGAATCGATCGTCGCCTCGCCGGTATCTCCATACCTAGTTCAATCTCGTTACCGGCAAGTATCTTTACATGACCCGTAATACAAGATCCCGCGACTAAACTCATGAGTCACATGCTTGCAAGCTTCTTGTGATGTTGTATTACCGAGAGGGTCCAGAGATATCTCTTCGTCACACGGAGCGACAAATCGCAGTCTCGATCCATGCAACCCAACAGACACCTTCAGAGATACATGTAGAGCACCTTTATGATCATCCAGTTACGAAGTGACGTTTGATGGCACACAAGGCATTCCTCCAATATCCGAGAGTGGCATGATCTCATAGCCTAAGGAATTGATACGTGGGGCATGTTCGGCAACGCTCCAACTCTCAATTTCCATTAACTCCGCAGTGGAGCTGAGCCGAACAAGAAAACTCAGTGGAGTTCAAATCGAGAAGCTGACTATTCTCCTAGTGCAAATTTGTAGGAGTTGGGGAAGCTGCCTTTTCCTGGCTCCATGTAAACGAAGGAGCTGGAGTTGATCGTTATTACAAGGTGCTGCCACCGCCAAGTGACCTCTGCGTACCGGTTCAATTGATTTCTCCCCCGAACAGCCCGTGTCTCCCTTTTGGTAGCCTCTCCATCATGGTAGCTGTACATTTTTTAAGGAGAAAAAGGGTACCGCTGTAGCCTACCGAGCTGGGCTTTGCTCCCTTTCCTCTCAAACGGGCTTCAGCCCATCTAAATGGGTTGTCAGCCCATGTCAGCGACGAGAAGCAGGAGCTGCGCAGCCGAATGTATTTCCATCGCTGTGAGAAGCTGGAAATCGAATCTAGGAGTAGAAGTTGAGGAGTTTGGGAAGCTAGGCTGTTGCCGAACAGGCCCTTGACATGAAGAAAGCTATATCAAATAACTAAACGATCTTATGCTGAGCTTACGGTTGGGTCTATCCATCACATCATTTTTCTAATAATGTGATCCCGTTATCAAATGACAATTCATGTCTATGTTTAGGAAACGATAACCATCTTTTGATCAACGAACTAGTCTAGTAGAGGCTTACTAGGGAACATAGTGTAGTTTATGTATTCACACATGTATTTTAGTTTTCGGTCAATACAATTCTAGCATGAATAATAAACATTTATCATGAATGGGAAATATGATAATAACTATTTTATTATTGCCTCTAGGGCATATTTCCAGCACCAACCTTCTTTGACGACACGTGTAAAAGACATAACTATTAACGAAGTAAGGCCTTTCCACTCAAGGCAAATGTGGTCGTATAGAAAAGGCCCGGTTCGGTGGCACTATGAATTGAACAATCATGAGGGTTTAATCAAATGAGCTTGTTTCAAACACAATTAACCATACACATTTTAGTTGACCTAGATCAATTCATTTACGCTAAAGTCATTCCCCAATCATGATCATTATAGCTCTAAAGTCATATCTCCCAAGATGATCATTTTACCATTGAAATGATTCCAACATGACCGCTACTACTCTGAAGTCATTCCCCAAAGTGATCTCATGTAAGCTCGTTTTGATACTCTTACTTTTATTACGATACACTTTGTTGAAAGAAAATACCGGTTCTTTCACGTTCATGTCCGTCTAGCCGACCCGAACGAACAAAAAGCGGACATTTTCGTCGGTCGAATGGAGTTGGCCTAAGAGTATGAACAATAGTCGGCAAGCACATGACCCAAACATTACTACGATGACGAACACCACTTGCACGAGTGATAGTGCCTGAAACATAAGCAACACAGGGATGAGTCTACGACTAGCCTTGAACGAACGCCATTTGCATGAGCGTAGGCACGACGTCAACGAGCCATAAGACCACAAGCCTAATTTTGTCGTACCAACCACCACTCAGGCCATATGAGGAGGGCCATGGGGCGGGAAAGCATGAACCATGGGGAGTAGGAAGCACACGCAGGAAACGAAGACGACAACGATCACGACAAATGACCAGGGGCAAAACCGCCACATACGACCACACCACCACAAGGCAAAAGCATCTAGTCTCTCAAAGGCCAACAAGCCGGCAACAACAATTGACCAAGGCCAATAGATGGACATAGACAAACAACGGGAGGAAAGAACACTAGATCTGAGGGAACCACTGTTAGGAAAGAGATATGATGGCACGACTAGAGAAGGACGGGAGCACACTCTGAAACGACAAAAAACATGACCATGCATCCCATCTCTGTCGGCGACACCAAAATCCACTACACCATCACACGACTAGATCTGAACCACCACGATCCAAAACGAAGCACGATGGGAATGCCTCATCACCACCATCCCCAGTAGCCACGAGGGCTTTGCCTTTGTCAACAACAACCTCGAGCAACACCAATATTGAAGAAACAGTGGAGAAGGTCGACAACATCTAGGGCTATAAGGGCAACTCTAAGGTTGGAAAGGGTGCCTCCCTTGGTGTCGCATAGTGAACCAATGGTTGCCGTCGCCGCATCTCCTAGCTTATAGCGCCCACTTCCGCTTCATTGATAATTCTAAAAATTTGTCAATAATCCGTTATGGTTCTTGGCAAATTTATTGCGCATTTTGTGTTCAGCTGCTCGGGGTTCAACATATGATTACCATCTAGCAAGCACATTTCCATTGTATCCAAATGGCTGGCAGATTACAATAATAATGTCCCCAATTACTTGTCTTAGATTTGATTAGATACGGATGAATTCTGTATACAATCGTTTCTTCAGGGCTGTTTGACACCACGGATTATCCAAACCGGGCCCTCATATTTTTCAAGACACCCGTCAGTACAGATCGCCGTGACCTCATCTCTATCGTTGGTGAAGAAACGACTACCAGTTCTGTGAGTCCTCGGACAGCGACGAGGGCCGAAGAACTCCTCTGGCTCCAAATCGGAGAACTGGGTGAGCCCCTTGGTGTAGCTCCTTCCCGACTTGTTGAACTCGTGGACATGCCACGCCGTATCCTTGAAACGACCAAATCGCCGAGTCATCTCGTCGTGGTCGCGCGCCATTCCGTGGAAGCGGCACCACCGCTCGTACAGAGCCCACAGGGTTTCATCCGAGACGAGGTCCTTCTCGTCGAAGTAGGGAACGGTGTCCGGGTCTTGCGTCATCACAGAAACGAAAACCGTAACGTGTGCTGCCAACCAAGATGTGTAAATAATACAGAGATGAAAGAATGATTGATTACCAGGGCGGAGCTCGTCGTCGAGGTCATCTTGTGCGGCGCCCACAGGCAGATGGGAGTCCTCGCCGGAGGGGAGCGTAGCGATGCTGCGCCGGAGGAAGGAATCCAAGGGGCTGGTGAAGGCGGCGGCGGCGGCAGTGTTTGGGGATCTAAGTAACGGTCCCGACCGGGCGGTTATGGTGGTATCTCCAGTGAGATAGCGGCCGGGTAGGCGAAGAGCGAAGCGGCCGGAATTTGTGTTTGTCCAAGCGCCCCGTGAGAGCTTTAATGCGACGGACGCCATAGCAAGCTAGGACGAGGTGCGGGATAGATCTAGGGTTGCTATGTGGTATGACGGTTTTTGTGGAGGCCGCTTGTATATATGTAGCGCTCCGCCGAGTCGTAAATGTTGAGTAACGTGATTGTATTAGGAAATATAGGTTAGACTAGGAAATATTCTGGCTTGTCTTGTATAAATCATGTACTCCTATATATATATGCCCACGAGGCTCAATCAATACAACAAACTATTCCACCAAAACCTCTCTCTCTTCTAACATGATATCTATCGCAAGTCGATCCTAAACCCTAGCCGCCGCCGCTTCCGCACCCACGGGCCGCCCCTGGGGCGATCGGCCTCCATGACCGCTGCCGGGGGCCGCGCCCCCGTACCTAGGGTTCGTCCGCCGGCCGTGTTGGCCGGCTACCGTAGAGAGTCTTTTTTCCCGATCCTTTGATCCAGGTTTTCTCTCTCTCACCGGTCACTTTGATCGGCGTCTACTTTTTGGTTTACCGGTCTATGTGATCCGTTTGCGTCGTCCACCGCCGCCGTCGACCCCGTGCGCCTCTACTCCAACACCGGCGTGATCGGCCGGCTTCTTCACCGACCCGGCGGCCTCGCGCGTCCGCGCGTCTGCCCGTCGGTCGCCTCGACCCGGCGGCCTCGCGCGTCGGCC